>NC_083733.1:41618024-41882836 GCF_028564815.1 Eubalaena glacialis | reverse complement strand
GTAAGTTGACACCATTTGCTCTGCCCATGGAAAATGCAAGGCGGTGGACTCGATTTGGGCTGCCTGGTGAAAGAACCTGCAGTCACCAGCCCCCTGAGTACCTTTCCTGAACTTTGATTCCTAGCTAGGTCAACTCGGCCTTCGGAGGCTAGATGGGACCAAACGTGTTAAGCTTGTGGGGAAAGCCTTTGACCAATGGCCAATATGCTTGTCCCTGTGCGAGGGTTAGGCAGGAACTTGCCAGCACAGGGTTTTGACCTTACCATAAGCTGTCCCTTTGGGCTGAAGCAGGCGGTGTGTGTGTATCACAGCCTGGGAAGCAGGGCCTCAGGGGAATCTGCCAACAGACTGCCCTCCATGATAGCCAGCTGAGAAAAGGTGGCAAGGCTGATGGAATCCGCTTACAATGAAATGTTTCTCTTCAGCAGAGGAGATTTTGCTACCACACGTCAGCAGCTCCTCTCCCTCAGAGTGCTGTTCCTGGGTAGACTAGGAAAAGCCACCACGTTCCCAGCTTAGGAGAGGCTCTTTTCCTAGTTGGTTTCAACCGTGAGAGAGCCAGAAGGGCTGATCTCCACCAGTCGGGCTGCACAGCCTGAGAGCTTCGGGTAGGGCAGTCCTGAGCCAATGTGCCACCTTAGGAATGCAAGCCAAGTTTCCTTGCCACAGGAAGGCTCATCGAGGCCTGGTGTTTTCTCTATGAAACTGACGTGGGCTTGAAGGGTGAGGCCTTTACAACAATGTGTTTGGAGGTACTCGATTTGGGCTGCCTGGTGAAAGAACCTGCGCTCACCAGCACCCTGAGTACCTTTCCTGAACTTTGATTCCTAGCTGGGTGAACTCGCCCTTCGGAGGCTAGATGGGACCAAACGTGTTAAGCTTGTGGGGAAAGCCTTTGACCAATGGCCAATATGCTTGTGCTTGTGCGAGGGTTACGCAGGCACTTGCCAACACAGGGTTTTTACCTTACCATAAGCTGTCCCTTTGGGCTGAAGCAGGCGGCGTGTGTGGATCACAGCCTGGGAAGCAGGACCTCAGGGGAGTCTGCCAACAGACTGCCCTCCAGTATAGCCAGCTGAGAAAAGGTGGCAAGGCTGATGGAACCCGCTTACAACGAAATGTTTCTCTTCAGCAGAGGAGATTTTGCTACCACACGTCAGCAGCTCCTCTCCCTCAGAGTGCTGTTCCTGGGTAGGCTAGGAAAAGCCACCACGTTCCCAGCTTAGGAGAGGCTCTTTTCCTAGCTGGTTTCAACCGTGAGAGAGCCAGAAGGGCTGATCTCCACCAGTCGGGCTGCACAGCCTGAGTGCTTCGGGTAGGGCAGTCCTGAGCCAATGTGCCACCTTAGGAATGCAAGCCAAGTTTCCTTGCCACAGGAAGGCTCACCGAGGCCTGGTGTTTTCTCTATGAAACTGACGTGGGCTTGAAGGGTGAGGCCTTTACAACAATGTGTTTGGAGGTACTCGATTTGGGCTGCCTGGTGAAAGAACCTGCGCTCACCAGCACCCTGAGTACCTTTCCTGAACTTTGATTCCTAGCTGGGTGAACTCGCCCTTCGAAGGCTAGATGGGACCAAACGTGTTAAGCTTGTGGGGAAAGCCTTTGACCAATGGCCAATATGCTTGTGCTTGTGCGAGGGTTACGCAGGCACTTGCCAACACAGGGTTTTGACCTTACCATAAGCTGTCCCTTTGGGCTGAAGCAGGCGGCGTGTGTGGATCACAGCCTGGGAAGCAGGACCTCAGGGGAGTCTGCCAACAGACTGCCCTCCAGTATAGCCAGCTGAGAAAAGGTGGCAAGGCTGATGGATCCCGCTTACAACGAAATGTTTCTCTTCAGCAGAGGAGACTTTGCTACCACACGTCAGCAGCTCCTCTCCCTCAGAGCGCTGTTCCTGTGTAGACTAGGAAAAGCCACCACGTTCCCCAGCTTAGGGGAGGCTCTTTTCCTAGTTGGTTTCATCCGTGAGAGAGCCAGAAGGGCTGATCTCAACCAGTCGGGCTGCACAGCCTGAGTCCTTGGGGTAGGGCAGTCCTGAGCCAATGGGCCACCTAAGGAATGACAGCAAAGTTTCCTTGCCACAGGAAAGCACACCGAGGCCTGGTGTTTTCTCTATGAAATTGACGTGGGCTTGAAGGGTGAAGCCTATACCGCATTGTGGAAAAGCTCGGGGTTACGGCTCTCTTTCTCCCTCTCTCGGTCCCATACCCAGGGCTCAGCCGAGTGGGAATGCAGAGTGGCAGAGACTTCCTCTCTGCCGGACTCAGAAGGCTTCTTCCCTTTAGGGCAATGCCGTTTGTGCCTTACTTCGTGGAGGAGGAATGAGGGCCCCCTGAGATATTCTGACATGAAATACCTAACGACAGAGGATCTGGAGGAGCTGGTTTCTGGGCGGAAGGAGCCAAAAAGCCTGCATTGCTAAGGTCTCTTTGAGAGCTGCCAGACACTCTGCCGTCCTAGGCCTCAGAATTGGACATTGTGACGGCATGGCAACACTTGGAATCCTAGGACGCAGTGGAAGCGCGACTCGCAAACTGGATGGAAGAAGTTTCCAAGCACAGTGTTCTTTCATGTACCAAAGAGAACGCTAGTGTCTGAGGCTGGTAGCCTTGTTGCTAGAGAGAACTGGCATCCCCGTGGGCCTGTTGGCTACTTTCCTGTTTCCGACCCTCTCAGGAAACTCCTCCAAAAAGCCTTTGGGACCCGCTTAGAGAGAACAGCTGCCAAGTGGATGCACAGAACATTAACCTAGCTCCCGGCCCAGGGTCCCAAGCATCCATCTTTCTCTGGACGGTACCTACCCCACCCAGGGATTCAAGCAGGGAGTTGGCCTTCTACAACTTACACAGGAAACTGGGAGGAGATGTAGGGCCACTCTACTTGCGCTCACACTACGTGGCCCGGAGAAGTTATCACGCAGCAGAATTCAACCCCCTTCCTCTACACGTGCGTACCCCAAAGAAGCGCTGGGCAGTGGGTGTTCTCAGGCCAAGAGCAGTCCTTGTTCTGGGCTGCACCTGCTCTGTGGTTCGAAGGATCTCTGACTCTGCTCCTTCGGAAGCATTTCAGGGCTGACGCTATCCCTGGGCTGCCGAAGCAAAGAGGCATAGAGGCCTTTCACACGGAAGGCATGGGCTTGTATCCCCTGAAGAAAGTGTAGGTCGCCCCTCCCTGGCCGGAGGCGTGTAAGTTGACACCATTTGCTCTGCCCATGGAAAATGCAAGGAGGTGGACTCGATTTGGGCTGCCTGGTGAAACAACCTGCAGTCACCAGCCCCCTGAGTACCTTTCCTGAACTTTGATTCCTAGCTAGGTCAACTCGGCCTTCGGAGGCTAGATGGGACCAAACGTGTTAAGCTTGTGGGGAAAGCCTTTGACCAATGGCCAATATGCTTGTCCCTGTGCGAGGGTTAGGCAGGAACTTGCCAGCACAGGGTTTTGACCTTACCATAAGCTGTCCCTTTGGGCTGAAGCAGGCGGCGTGTGTGGATCACAGCCTGGGAAGCAGGGCCTCAGGGGAATCTGCCAACAGACTGCCCTCCATGATAGCCAGCTGAGAAAAGGTGGCAAGGCTGATGGAATCCGCTTACAATGAAATGTTTCTCTTCAGCAGAGGAGATTTTGCTACCACACGTCAGCAGCTCCTCTCCCTCAGAGTGCTGTTCCTGGGTAGACTAGGAAAAGCCACCACGTTCCCCAGCTTAGGAGAGGCTCTTTTCCTAGTTGGTTTCAACCGTGAGAGAGCCAGAAGGGCTGATCTCAACCAGTCGGGCTGCACAGCCTGAGTCCTGGGGTAGGCCAGTCCTGAGCCAATGTGCCACCTGAAGAATGAAAGCCAAGTTTCCTTGCCACAGGAAAGCACACCGAGGCCTGGTGTTTTCTCTATGAAATTGACGTGGGCTTGAAGGGTGAGGCCTATACCGCATTGTGGAAAAGCTCGGGGTTACGGCTCTCTTTCTCCCTCTCTCGGTCCCATACCCAGGGCTCAGCCGAGTGGGAATGCAGAGTGGCAGAGACTTCCTCTCTGCCGGACTCAGAAGGCTTCTTCCCTTTAGGGCAATGCCGTTTGTGCCTTACTTCGTGGAGGAGGAATGAGGGCCCCCTGAGATATTCTGACATGAAATACCTAACGACAGAGGATCTGGAGGAGCTGGTTTCTGGGCGGAAGGAGCCAAAAAGCCTGCATTGCTAAGGTCTCTTTGAGAGCTGCCAGACACTCTGCCGTCCTAGGCCTCAGAATTGGACATTGTGACGGCATGGCAACACTTGGAATCCTAGGACCCAGTGGAAGCACGACTCGCAAACTGGATGGAAGAAGTTTCCAAGCACAGTGTTCTTTCATGTACCAAAGAGAACGCTAGTGTCTGAGGCTGGTAGCCTTGTTGCTAGAGAGAACTGGCATCCCCGTGGGCCTGTTGGCTACTTTCCTGTTTCCGACCCTCTCAGGAAACTCCTCCAAAAAGCCTTTGGGACCCGCTTAGAGAGAACAGCTGCCAAGTGGATGCACAGAACATTAACCTAGCTCCCGGCCCAGGGTCCCAAGCATCCATCTTTCTCTGGACGGTACCTACCCCACCCAGGGATTCAAGCAGGGAGTTGGCCTTCTACAACTTACACAGGAAACTGGGAGGAGATGTAGGGCCACTCTACTTGCGCTCACACTACGTGGCCCGGAGAAGTTATCACGCAGCAGAATTCAACCCCCTTCCTCTACACGTGCGTACCCCAAAGAAGCGCTGGGCAGTGGGTGTTCTCAGGCCAAGAGCAGTCCTTGTTCTGGGCTGCACCTGCTCTGTGGTTCGAAGGATCTCTGACTCTGCTCCTTCGGAAGCATTTCAGGGCTGACGCTATCCCTGGGCTGCCGAAGCAAAGAGGCATAGAGGCCTTTCACACGGAAGGCATGGGCTTGTATCCCCTGAAGAAAGTGTAGGTCGCCCCTCCCTGGCCGGAGGCGTGTAAGTTGACACCATTTGCTCTGCCCATGGAAAATGCAAGGAGGTGGACTCGATTTGGGCTGCCTGGTGAAACAACCTGCAGTCACCAGCCCCCTGAGTACCTTTCCTGAACTTTGATTCCTAGCTAGGTCAACTCGGCCTTCGGAGGCTAGATGGGACCAAACGTGTTAAGCTTGTGGGGAAAGCCTTTGACCAATGGCCAATATGCTTGTCCCTGTGCGAGGGTTAGGCAGGAACTTGCCAGCACAGGGTTTTGACCTTACCATAAGCTGTCCCTTTGGGCTGAAGCAGGCGGCGTGTGTGGATCACAGCCTGGGAAGCAGGGCCTCAGGGGAATCTGCCAACAGACTGCCCTCCATGATAGCCAGCTGAGAAAAGGTGGCAAGGCTGATGGAATCCGCTTACAATGAAATGTTTCTCTTCAGCAGAGGAGATTTTGCTACCACACGTCAGCAGCTCCTCTCCCTCAGAGTGCTGTTCCTGGGTAGACTAGGAAAAGCCACCACGTTCCCCAGCTTAGGAGAGGCTCTTTTCCTAGTTGGTTTCAACCGTGAGAGAGCCAGAAGGGCTGATCTCAACCAGTCGGGCTGCACAGCCTGAGTCCTGGGGTAGGCCAGTCCTGAGCCAATGTGCCACCTGAAGAATGAAAGCCAAGTTTCCTTGCCACAGGAAAGCACACCGAGGCCTGGTGTTTTCTCTATGAAATTGACGTGGGCTTGAAGGGTGAGGCCTATACCGCATTGTGGAAAAGCTCGGGGTTACGGCTCTCTTTCTCCCTCTCTCGGTCCCATACCCAGGGCTCAGCCGAGTGGGAATGCAGAGTGGCAGAGACTTCCTCTCTGCCGGACTCAGAAGGCTTCTTCCCTTTAGGGCAATGCCGTTTGTGCCTTACTTCGTGGAGGAGGAATGAGGGCCCCCTGAGATATTCTGACATGAAATACCTAACGACAGAGGATCTGGAGGAGCTGGTTTCTGGGCGGAAGGAGCCAAAAAGCCTGCATTGCTAAGGTCTCTTTGAGAGCTGCCAGACACTCTGCCGTCCTAGGCCTCAGAATTGGACATTGTGACGGCATGGCAACACTTGGAATCCTAGGACCCAGTGGAAGCACGACTCGCAAACTGGATGGAAGAAGTTTCCAAGCACAGTGTTCTTTCATGTACCAAAGAGAACGCTAGTGTCTGAGGCTGGTAGCCTTGTTGCTAGAGAGAACTGGCATCCCCGTGGGCCTGTTGGCTACTTTCCTGTTTCCGACCCTCTCAGGAAACTCCTCCAAAAAGCCTTTGGGACCCGCTTAGAGAGAACAGCTGCCAAGTGGATGCACAGAACATTAACCTAGCTCCCAGCCCAGGGTCCCAAGTATCCATCTTTCTCTGGACGGTACGTACCCCACCCAGGGATTCAAGCAGGGAGTTGGCCTTCTACAACTTACACAGGAAACTGGGAGGAGGTGTAGGGCCACTCTACTTGCGCTCACACTACGTGGCCCGGAGAAGTTATCACGCAGCAGAATTCAACCCCCTTCCTCTACACGTGCGTACCCCAAAGAAGCGCTGGGCAGTGGGTGTTCTCAGGCCAAGAGCAGTCCTTGTTCTGGGCTGCACCTGCTCTGTGGTTCGAAGGATCTCTGACTCTGCTCCTTCGGAAGCATTTCAGGGCTGACGCTATCCCTGGGCTGCCGAAGCAAAGAGGCATAGAGGCCTTTCACACGGAAGGCATGGGCTTGTATCCCCTGAAGAAAGTGTAGGTCGCCCCTCCCTGGCCGGAGGCGTGTAAGTTGACACCATTTGCTCTGCCCATGGAAAATGCAAGGCGGTGGACTCGATTTGGGCTGCCTGGTGAAAGAACCTGCAGTCACCAGCCCCCTGAGTACCTTTCCTGAACTTTGATTCCTAGCTAGGTCAACTCGGCCTTCGGAGGCTAGATGGGACCAAACGTGTTAAGCCTGTGGGGAAAGCCTTTGACCAATGGCCAATATGCTTGTCCCTGTGCGAGGGTTAGGCAGGAACTTGCCAGCACAGGGTTTTGACCTTACCATAAGCTGTCCCTTTGGGCTGAAGCAGGCGGTGTGTGTGTATCACAGCCTGGGAAGCAGGGCCTCAGGGGAATCTGCCAACAGACTGCCCTCCATGATAGCCAGCTGAGAAAAGGTGGCAAGGCTGATGGAATCCGCTTACAATGAAATGTTTCTCTTCAGCAGAGGAGATTTTGCTACCACACGTCAGCAGCTCCTCTCCCTCAGAGTGCTGTTCCTGGGTAGACTAGGAAAAGCCACCACGTTCCCAGCTTAGGAGAGGCTCTTTTCCTAGTTGGTTTCAACCGTGAGAGAGCCAGAAGGGCTGATCTCCACCAGTCGGGCTGCACAGCCTGAGAGCTTCGGGTAGGGCAGTCCTGAGCCAATGTGCCACCTTAGGAATGCAAGCCAAGTTTCCTTGCCACAGGAAGGCTCATCGAGGCCTGGTGTTTTCTCTATGAAACTGACGTGGGCTTGAAGGGTGAGGCCTTTACAACAATGTGTTTGGAGGTACTCGATTTGGGCTGCCTGGTGAAAGAACCTGCGCTCACCAGCACCCTGAGTACCTTTCCTGAACTTTGATTCCTAGCTGGGTGAACTCGCCCTTCGGAGGCTAGATGGGACCAAACGTGTTAAGCTTGTGGGGAAAGCCTTTGACCAATGGCCAATATGCTTGTGCTTGTGCGAGGGTTACGCAGGCACTTGCCAACACAGGGTTTTTACCTTACCATAAGCTGTCCCTTTGGGCTGAAGCAGGCGGCGTGTGTGGATCACAGCCTGGGAAGCAGGACCTCAGGGGAGTCTGCCAACAGACTGCCCTCCAGTATAGCCAGCTGAGAAAAGGTGGCAAGGCTGATGGAACCCGCTTACAACGAAATGTTTCTCTTCAGCAGAGGAGATTTTGCTACCACACGTCAGCAGCTCCTCTCCCTCAGAGTGCTGTTCCTGGGTAGGCTAGGAAAAGCCACCACGTTCCCAGCTTAGGAGAGGCTCTTTTCCTAGCTGGTTTCAACCGTGAGAGAGCCAGAAGGGCTGATCTCCACCAGTCGGGCTGCACAGCCTGAGTGCTTCGGGTAGGGCAGTCCTGAGCCAATGTGCCACCTTAGGAATGCAAGCCAAGTTTCCTTGCCACAGGAAGGCTCACCGAGGCCTGGTGTTTTCTCTATGAAACTGACGTGGGCTTGAAGGGTGAGGCCTTTACAACAATGTGTTTGGAGGTACTCGATTTGGGCTGCCCGGTGAAAGAACCTGCGCTCACCAGCACCCTGAGTACCTTTCCTGAACTTTGATTCCTAGCTGGGTGAACTCGCCCTTCGGAGGCTAGATGGGACCAAACGTGTTAAGCTTGTGGGGAAAGCCTTTGACCAATGGCCAATATGCTTGTGCTTGTGCGAGGGTTACGCAGGCACTTGCCAACACAGGGTTTTGACCTTACCATAAGCTGTCCCTTTGGGCTGAAGCAGGCGGCGTGTGTGGATCACAGCCTGGGAAGCAGGACCTCAGGGGAGTCTGCCAACAGACTGCCCTCCAGTATAGCCAGCTGAGAAAAGGTGGCAAGGCTGATGGATCCCGCTTACAACGAAATGTTTCTCTTCAGCAGAGGAGACTTTGCTACCACACGTCAGCAGCTCCTCTCCCTCAGAGCGCTGTTCCTGTGTAGACTAGGAAAAGCCACCACGTTCCCCAGCTTAGGGGAGGCTCTTTTCCTAGTTGGTTTCATCCGTGAGAGAGCCAGAAGGGCTGATCTCAACCAGTCGGGCTGCACAGCCTGAGTCCTTGGGGTAGGGCAGTCCTGAGCCAATGGGCCACCTAAGGAATGACAGCAAAGTTTCCTTGCCACAGGAAAGCACACCGAGGCCTGGTGTTTTCTCTATGAAATTGACGTGGGCTTGAAGGGTGAAGCCTATACCGCATTGTGGAAAAGCTCGGGGTTACGGCTCTCTTTCTCCCTCTCTCGGTCCCATACCCAGGGCTCAGCCGAGTGGGAATGCAGAGTGGCAGAGACTTCCTCTCTGCCGGACTCAGAAGGCTTCTTCCCTTTAGGGCAATGCCGTTTGTGCCTTACTTCGTGGAGGAGGAATGAGGGCCCCCTGAGATATTCTGACATGAAATACCTAACGACAGAGGATCTGGAGGAGCTGGTTTCTGGGCGGAAGGAGCCAAAAAGCCTGCATTGCTAAGGTCTCTTTGAGAGCTGCCAGACACTCTGCCGTCCTAGGCCTCAGAATTGGACATTGTGACGGCATGGCAACACTTGGAATCCTAGGACGCAGTGGAAGCGCGACTCGCAAACTGGATGGAAGAAGTTTCCAAGCACAGTGTTCTTTCATGTACCAAAGAGAACGCTAGTGTCTGAGGCTGGTAGCCTTGTTGCTAGAGAGAACTGGCATCCCCGTGGGCCTGTTGGCTACTTTCCTGTTTCCGACCCTCTCAGGAAACTCCTCCAAAAAGCCTTTGGGACCCGCTTAGAGAGAACAGCTGCCAAGTGGATGCACAGAACATTAACCTAGCTCCCGGCCCAGGGTCCCAAGCATCCATCTTTCTCTGGACGGTACCTACCCCACCCAGGGATTCAAGCAGGGAGTTGGCCTTCTACAACTTACACAGGAAACTGGGAGGAGATGTAGGGCCACTCTACTTGCGCTCACACTACGTGGCCCGGAGAAGTTATCACGCAGCAGAATTCAACCCCCTTCCTCTACACGTGCGTACCCCAAAGAAGCGCTGGGCAGTGGGTGTTCTCAGGCCAAGAGCAGTCCTTGTTCTGGGCTGCACCTGCTCTGTGGTTCGAAGGATCTCTGACTCTGCTCCTTCGGAAGCATTTCAGGGCTGACGCTATCCCTGGGCTGCCGAAGCAAAGAGGCATAGAGGCCTTTCACACGGAAGGCATGGGCTTGTATCCCCTGAAGAAAGTGTAGGTCGCCCCTCCCTGGCCGGAGGCGTGTAAGTTGACACCATTTGCTCTGCCCATGGAAAATGCAAGGAGGTGGACTCGATTTGGGCTGCCTGGTGAAACAACCTGCAGTCACCAGCCCCCTGAGTACCTTTCCTGAACTTTGATTCCTAGCTAGGTCAACTCGGCCTTCGGAGGCTAGATGGGACCAAACGTGTTAAGCTTGTGGGGAAAGCCTTTGACCAATGGCCAATATGCTTGTCCCTGTGCGAGGGTTAGGCAGGAACTTGCCAGCACAGGGTTTTGACCTTACCATAAGCTGTCCCTTTGGGCTGAAGCAGGCGGCGTGTGTGGATCACAGCCTGGGAAGCAGGGCCTCAGGGGAATCTGCCAACAGACTGCCCTCCATGATAGCCAGCTGAGAAAAGGTGGCAAGGCTGATGGAATCCGCTTACAATGAAATGTTTCTCTTCAGCAGAGGAGATTTTGCTACCACACGTCAGCAGCTCCTCTCCCTCAGAGTGCTGTTCCTGGGTAGACTAGGAAAAGCCACCACGTTCCCCAGCTTAGGAGAGGCTCTTTTCCTAGTTGGTTTCAACCGTGAGAGAGCCAGAAGGGCTGATCTCAACCAGTCGGGCTGCACAGCCTGAGTCCTGGGGTAGGCCAGTCCTGAGCCAATGTGCCACCTGAAGAATGAAAGCCAAGTTTCCTTGCCACAGGAAAGCACACCGAGGCCTGGTGTTTTCTCTATGAAATTGACGTGGGCTTGAAGGGTGAGGCCTATACCGCATTGTGGAAAAGCTCGGGGTTACGGCTCTCTTTCTCCCTCTCTCGGTCCCATACCCAGGGCTCAGCCGAGTGGGAATGCAGAGTGGCAGAGACTTCCTCTCTGCCGGACTCAGAAGGCTTCTTCCCTTTAGGGCAATGCCGTTTGTGCCTTACTTCGTGGAGGAGGAATGAGGGCCCCCTGAGATATTCTGACATGAAATACCTAACGACAGAGGATCTGGAGGAGCTGGTTTCTGGGCGGAAGGAGCCAAAAAGCCTGCATTGCTAAGGTCTCTTTGAGAGCTGCCAGACACTCTGCCGTCCTAGGCCTCAGAATTGGACATTGTGACGGCATGGCAACACTTGGAATCCTAGGACCCAGTGGAAGCACGACTCGCAAACTGGATGGAAGAAGTTTCCAAGCACAGTGTTCTTTCATGTACCAAAGAGAACGCTAGTGTCTGAGGCTGGTAGCCTTGTTGCTAGAGAGAACTGGCATCCCCGTGGGCCTGTTGGCTACTTTCCTGTTTCCGACCCTCTCAGGAAACTCCTCCAAAAAGCCTTTGGGACCCGCTTAGAGAGAACAGCTGCCAAGTGGATGCACAGAACATTAACCTAGCTCCCGGCCCAGGGTCCCAAGCATGTGTGGATCACAGCCTGGGAAGCAGGACCTCAGGGGAGTCTGCCAACAGACTGCCCTCCAGTATAGCCAGCTGAGAAAAGGTGGCAAGGCTGATGGAACCCGCTTACAACGAAATGTTTCTCTTCAGCAGAGGAGATTTTGCTACCACACGTCAGCAGCTCCTCTCCCTCAGAGTGCTGTTCCTGGGTAGGCTAGGAAAAGCCACCACGTTCCCAGCTTAGGAGAGGCTCTTTTCCTAGTTGGTTTCAACCGTGAGAGACCCAGAAGGGCTGATCTCCACCAGTCGGGCTGCACAGCCTGAGTGCTTCGGGTAGGGCAGTCCTGAGCCAATGTGCCACCCTAGGAATGCAAGCCAAGTTTCCTTGCCACAGGAAGGCTCACCGAGGCCTGGTGTTTTCTCTATGAAACTGACGTGGGCTTGAAGGGTGAGGCCTTTACAACAATGTGTTTGGAGGTACTCGATTTGGTATGCCTGGTGAAAGAACCGGCGCTCACCAGCACCCTGAGTACCTTTCCTGAACTTTGATTCCTAGCTGGGTGAACTCGCCCTTCGGAGGCTAGATGGGACCAAACGTGTTAAGCTTGTGGGGAAAGCCTTTGACCAATGGCCAATATGCTTGTCCCTGTGCGAGGGTTAGGCAGGAACTTGCCAGCACAGGGTTTTGACCTTACCATAAGCTGTCCCTTTGGGCTGAAGCAGGCGGCGTGTGTGGATCACAGCCTGGGAAGCAGGGCCTCAGGGGAATCTGCCAACAGACTGCCCTCCATGATAGCCAGCTGAGAAAAGGTGGCAAGGCTGATGGAATCCGCTTACAATGAAATGTTTCTCTTCAGCAGAGGAGATTTTGCTACCACACGTCAGCAGCTCCTCTCCCTCAGAGTGCTGTTCCTGGGTAGACTAGGAAAAGCCACCACGTTCCCCAGCTTAGGAGAGGCTCTTTTCCTAGTTGGTTTCAACCGTGAGAGAGCCAGAAGGGCTGATCTCAACCAGTCGGGCTGCACAGCCTGAGTCCTGGGGTAGGCCAGTCCTGAGCCAATGTGCCACCTGAAGAATGAAAGCCAAGTTTCCTTGCCACAGGAAAGCACACCGAGGCCTGGTGTTTTCTCTATGAAATTGACGTGGGCTTGAAGGGTGAGGCCTATACCGCATTGTGGAAAAGCTCGGGGTTACGGCTCTCTTTCTCCCTCTCTCGGTCCCATACCCAGGGCTCAGCCGAGTGGGAATGCAGAGTGGCAGAGACTTCCTCTCTGCCGGACTCAGAAGGCTTCTTCCCTTTAGGGCAATGCCGTTTGTGCCTTACTTCGTGGAGGAGGAATGAGGGCCCCCTGAGATATTCTGACATGAAATACCTAACGACAGAGGATCTGGAGGAGCTGGTTTCTGGGCGGAAGGAGCCAAAAAGCCTGCATTGCTAAGGTCTCTTTGAGAGCTGCCAGACACTCTGCCGTCCTAGGCCTCAGAATTGGACATTGTGACGGCATGGCAACACTTGGAATCCTAGGACCCAGTGGAAGCACGACTCGCAAACTGGATGGAAGAAGTTTCCAAGCACAGTGTTCTTTCATGTACCAAAGAGAACGCTAGTGTCTGAGGCTGGTAGCCTTGTTGCTAGAGAGAACTGGCATCCCCGTGGGCCTGTTGGCTACTTTCCTGTTTCCGACCCTCTCAGGAAACTCCTCCAAAAAGCCTTTGGGACCCGCTTAGAGAGAACAGCTGCCAAGTGGATGCACAGAACATTAACCTAGCTCCCAGCCCAGGGTCCCAAGTATCCATCTTTCTCTGGACGGTACGTACCCCACCCAGGGATTCAAGCAGGGAGTTGGCCTTCTACAACTTACACAGGAAACTGGGAGGAGGTGTAGGGCCACTCTACTTGCGCTCACACTACGTGGCCCGGAGAAGTTATCACGCAGCAGAATTCAACCCCCTTCCTCTACACGTGCGTACCCCAAAGAAGCGCTGGGCAGTGGGTGTTCTCAGGCCAAGAGCAGTCCTTGTTCTGGGCTGCACCTGCTCTGTGGTTCGAAGGATCTCTGACTCTGCTCCTTCGGAAGCATTTCAGGGCTGACGCTATCCCTGGGCTGCCGAAGCAAAGAGGCATAGAGGCCTTTCACACGGAAGGCATGGGCTTGTATCCCCTGAAGAAAGTGTAGGTCGCCCCTCCCTGGCCGGAGGCGTGTAAGTTGACACCATTTGCTCTGCCCATGGAAAATGCAAGGCGGTGGACTCGATTTGGGCTGCCTGGTGAAAGAACCTGCAGTCACCAGCCCCCTGAGTACCTTTCCTGAACTTTGATTCCTAGCTAGGTCAACTCGGCCTTCGGAGGCTAGATGGGACCAAACGTGTTAAGCCTGTGGGGAAAGCCTTTGACCAATGGCCAATATGCTTGTCCCTGTGCGAGGGTTAGGCAGGAACTTGCCAGCACAGGGTTTTGACCTTACCATAAGCTGTCCCTTTGGGCTGAAGCAGGCGGTGTGTGTGTATCACAGCCTGGGAAGCAGGGCCTCAGGGGAATCTGCCAACAGACTGCCCTCCATGATAGCCAGCTGAGAAAAGGTGGCAAGGCTGATGGAATCCGCTTACAATGAAATGTTTCTCTTCAGCAGAGGAGATTTTGCTACCACACGTCAGCAGCTCCTCTCCCTCAGAGTGCTGTTCCTGGGTAGACTAGGAAAAGCCACCACGTTCCCAGCTTAGGAGAGGCTCTTTTCCTAGTTGGTTTCAACCGTGAGAGAGCCAGAAGGGCTGATCTCCACCAGTCGGGCTGCACAGCCTGAGAGCTTCGGGTAGGGCAGTCCTGAGCCAATGTGCCACCTTAGGAATGCAAGCCAAGTTTCCTTGCCACAGGAAGGCTCATCGAGGCCTGGTGTTTTCTCTATGAAACTGACGTGGGCTTGAAGGGTGAGGCCTTTACAACAATGTGTTTGGAGGTACTCGATTTGGGCTGCCTGGTGAAAGAACCTGCGCTCACCAGCACCCTGAGTACCTTTCCTGAACTTTGATTCCTAGCTGGGTGAACTCGCCCTTCGGAGGCTAGATGGGACCAAACGTGTTAAGCTTGTGGGGAAAGCCTTTGACCAATGGCCAATATGCTTGTGCTTGTGCGAGGGTTACGCAGGCACTTGCCAACACAGGGTTTTTACCTTACCATAAGCTGTCCCTTTGGGCTGAAGCAGGCGGCGTGTGTGGATCACAGCCTGGGAAGCAGGACCTCAGGGGAGTCTGCCAACAGACTGCCCTCCAGTATAGCCAGCTGAGAAAAGGTGGCAAGGCTGATGGAACCCGCTTACAACGAAATGTTTCTCTTCAGCAGAGGAGATTTTGCTACCACACGTCAGCAGCTCCTCTCCCTCAGAGTGCTGTTCCTGGGTAGGCTAGGAAAAGCCACCACGTTCCCAGCTTAGGAGAGGCTCTTTTCCTAGCTGGTTTCAACCGTGAGAGAGCCAGAAGGGCTGATCTCCACCAGTCGGGCTGCACAGCCTGAGTGCTTCGGGTAGGGCAGTCCTGAGCCAATGTGCCACCTTAGGAATGCAAGCCAAGTTTCCTTGCCACAGGAAGGCTCACCGAGGCCTGGTGTTTTCTCTATGAAACTGACGTGGGCTTGAAGGGTGAGGCCTTTACAACAATGTGTTTGGAGGTACTCGATTTGGGCTGCCCGGTGAAAGAACCTGCGCTCACCAGCACCCTGAGTACCTTTCCTGAACTTTGATTCCTAGCTGGGTGAACTCGCCCTTCGGAGGCTAGATGGGACCAAACGTGTTAAGCTTGTGGGGAAAGCCTTTGACCAATGGCCAATATGCTTGTGCTTGTGCGAGGGTTACGCAGGCACTTGCAACACAGGGTTTTGACCTTACCATAAGCTGTCCCTTTGGGCTGAAGCAGGCGGCGTGTGTGGATCACAGCCTGGGAAGCAGGACCTCAGGGGAGTCTGCCAACAGACTGCCCTCCAGTATAGCCAGCTGAGAAAAGGTGGCAAGGCTGATGGATCCCTCTTACAACGAAATGTTTCTCTTCAGCAGAGGAGACTTTGCTACCACACGTCAGCAGCTCCTCTCCCTCAGAGCGCTGTTCCTGTGTAGACTAGGAAAAGCCACCACGTTCCCCAGCTTAGGGGAGGCTCTTTTCCTAGTTGGTTTCATCCGTGAGAGAGCCAGAAGGGCTGATCTCAACCAGTCGGGCTGCACAGCCTGAGTCCTTGGGGTAGGGCAGTCCTGAGCCAATGGGCCACCTAAGGAATGACAGCAAAGTTTCCTTGCCACAGGAAAGCACACCGAGGCCTGGTGTTTTCTCTATGAAATTGACGTGGGCTTGAAGGGTGAAGCCTATACCGCATTGTGGAAAAGCTCGGGGTTACGGCTCTCTTTCTCCCTCTCTCGGTCCCATACCCAGGGCTCAGCCGAGTGGGAATGCAGAGTGGCAGAGACTTCCTCTCTGCCGGACTCAGAAGGCTTCTTCCCTTTAGGGCAATGCCGTTTGTGCCTTACTTCGTGGAGGAGGAATGAGGGCCCCCTGAGATATTCTGACATGAAATACCTAACGACAGAGGATCTGGAGGAGCTGGTTTCTGGGCGGAAGGAGCCAAAAAGCCTGCATTGCTAAGGTCTCTTTGAGAGCTGCCAGACACTCTGCCGTCCTAGGCCTCAGAATTGGACATTGTGACGGCATGGCAACACTTGGAATCCTAGGACGCAGTGGAAGCGCGACTCGCAAACTGGATGGAAGAAGTTTCCAAGCACAGTGTTCTTTCATGTACCAAAGAGAACGCTAGTGTCTGAGGCTGGTAGCCTTGTTGCTAGAGAGAACTGGCATCCCCGTGGGCCTGTTGGCTACTTTCCTGTTTCCGACCCTCTCAGGAAACTCCTCCAAAAAGCCTTTGGGACCCGCTTAGAGAGAACAGCTGCCAAGTGGATGCACAGAACATTAACCTAGCTCCCGGCCCAGGGTCCCAAGCATCCATCTTTCTCTGGACGGTACCTACCCCACCCAGGGATTCAAGCAGGGAGTTGGCCTTCTACAACTTACACAGGAAACTGGGAGGAGGTGTAGGGCCACTCTACTTGCGCTCACACTACGTGGCCCGGAGAAGTTATCACGCAGCAGAATTCAACCCCCTTCCTCTACACGTGCGTACCCCAAAGAACCGCTGGGCAGTGGGTGTTCTCAGGCCAAGAGCAGTCCTTGTTCTGGGCTGCACCTGCTCTGTGGTTCGAAGGATCTCTGACTCTGCTCCTTCGGAAGCATTTCAGGGCTGACGCTATCCCTGGGCTGCCGAAGCAAAGAGGCATAGAGCCCTTTCACACGGAAGGCATGGGCTTGTATCCCCTGAAGAAAGTGTAGGTCGCCCCTCCCTGGCCGGAGGCGTGTAAGTTGACACCATTTGCTCTGCCCATGGAAAATGCAAGGAGGTGGACTCGATTTGGGCTGCCTGGTGAAACAACCTGCAGTCACCAGCCCCCTGAGTACTTTTCCTGAACTTTGATTCCTAGCTAGGTCAACTCGGCCTTCGGAGGCTAGATGGGACCAAACGTGTTAAGCTTGTGGGGAAAGCCTTTGACCAATGGCCAATATGCTTGTCCCTGTGCGAGGGTTAGGCAGGAACTTGCCAGCACAGGGTTTTGACCTTACCATAAGCTGTCCCTTTGGGCTGAAGCAGGCGGCGTGTGTGGATCACAGCCTGGGAAGCAGGGCCTCAGGGGAATCTGCCAACAGACTGCCCTCCATGATAGCCAGCTGAGAAAAGGTGGCAAGGCTGATGGAATCCGCTTACAATGAAATGTTTCTCTTCAGCAGAGGAGATTTTGCTACCACACGTCAGCAGCTCCTCTCCCTCAGAGTGCTGTTCCTGGGTAGACTAGGAAAAGCCACCACGTTCCCCAGCTTAGGAGAGGCTCTTTTCCTAGTTGGTTTCAACCGTGAGAGAGCCAGAAGGGCTGATCTCAACCAGTCGGGCTGCACAGCCTGAGTCCTGGGGTAGGCCAGTCCTGAGCCAATGTGCCACCTGAAGAATGAAAGCCAAGTTTCCTTGCCACAGGAAAGCACACCGAGGCCTGGTGTTTTCTCTATGAAATTGACGTGGGCTTGAAGGGTGAGGCCTATACCGCATTGTGGAAAAGCTCGGGGTTACGGCTCTCTTTCTCCCTCTCTCGGTCCCATACCCAGGGCTCAGCCGAGTGGGAATGCAGAGTGGCAGAGACTTCCTCTCTGCCGGACTCAGAAGGCTTCTTCCCTTTAGGGCAATGCCGTTTGTGCCTTACTTCGTGGAGGAGGAATGAGGGCCCCCTGAGATATTCTGACATGAAATACCTAACGACAGAGGATCTGGAGGAGCTGGTTTCTGGGCGGAAGGAGCCAAAAAGCCTGCATTGCTAAGGTCTCTTTGAGAGCTGCCAGACACTCTGCCGTCCTAGGCCTCAGAATTGGACATTGTGACGGCATGGCAACACTTGGAATCCTAGGACCCAGTGGAAGCACGACTCGCAAACTGGATGGAAGAAGTTTCCAAGCACAGTGTTCTTTCATGTACCAAAGAGAACGCTAGTGTCTGAGGCTGGTAGCCTTGTTGCTAGAGAGAACTGGCATCCCCGTGGGCCTGTTGGCTACTTTCCTGTTTCCGACCCTCTCAGGAAACTCCTCCAAAAAGCCTTTGGGACCCGCTTAGAGAGAACAGCTGCCAAGTGGATGCACAGAACATTAACCTAGCTCCCAGCCCAGGGTCCCAAGTATCCATCTTTCTCTGGACGGTACGTACCCCACCCAGGGATTCAAGCAGGGAGTTGGCCTTCTACAACTTACACAGGAAACTGGGAGGAGGTGTAGGGCCACTCTACTTGCGCTCACACTACGTGGCCCGGAGAAGTTATCACGCAGCAGAATTCAACCCCCTTCCTCTACACGTGCGTACCCCAAAGAAGCGCTGGGCAGTGGGTGTTCTCAGGCCAAGAGCAGTCCTTGTTCTGGGCTGCACCTGCTCTGTGGTTCGAAGGATCTCTGACTCTGCTCCTTCGGAAGCATTTCAGGGCTGACGCTATCCCTGGGCTGCCGAAGCAAAGAGGCATAGAGGCCTTTCACACGGAAGGCATGGGCTTGTATCCCCTGAAGAAAGTGTAGGTCGCCCCTCCCTGGCCGGAGGCGTGTAAGTTGACACCATTTGCTCTGCCCATGGAAAATGCAAGGCGGTGGACTCGATTTGGGCTGCCTGGTGAAAGAACCTGCAGTCACCAGCCCCCTGAGTACCTTTCCTGAACTTTGATTCCTAGCTAGGTCAACTCGGCCTTCGGAGGCTAGATGGGACCAAACGTGTTAAGCTTGTGGGGAAAGCCTTTGACCAATGGCCAATATGCTTGTCCCTGTGCGAGGGTTAGGCAGGAACTTGCCAGCACAGGGTTTTGACCTTACCATAAGCTGTCCCTTTGGGCTGAAGCAGGCGGTGTGTGTGTATCACAGCCTGGGAAGCAGGGCCTCAGGGGAATCTGCCAACAGACTGCCCTCCATGATAGCCAGCTGAGAAAAGGTGGCAAGGCTGATGGAATCCGCTTACAATGAAATGTTTCTCTTCAGCAGAGGAGATTTTGCTACCACACGTCAGCAGCTCCTCTCCCTCAGAGTGCTGTTCCTGGGTAGACTAGGAAAAGCCACCACGTTCCCAGCTTAGGAGAGGCTCTTTTCCTAGTTGGTTTCAACCGTGAGAGAGCCAGAAGGGCTGATCTCCACCAGTCGGGCTGCACAGCCTGAGAGCTTCGGGTAGGGCAGTCCTGAGCCAATGTGCCACCTTAGGAATGCAAGCCAAGTTTCCTTGCCACAGGAAGGCTCATCGAGGCCTGGTGTTTTCTCTATGAAACTGACGTGGGCTTGAAGGGTGAGGCCTTGACAACAATGTGTTTGGAGGTACTCGATTTGGGCTGCCTGGTGAAAGAACCTGCGCTCACCAGCACCCTGAGTACCTTTCCTGAACTTTGATTCCTAGCTGGGTGAACTCGCCCTTCGGAGGCTAGATGGGACCAAACGTGTTAAGCTTGTGGGGAAAGCCTTTGACCAATGGCCAATATGCTTGTGCTTGTGCGAGGGTTACGCAGGCACTTGCCAACACAGGGTTTTTACCTTACCATAAGCTGTCCCTTTGGGCTGAAGCAGGCGGCGTGTGTGGATCACAGCCTGGGAAGCAGGACCTCAGGGGAGTCTGCCAACAGACTGCCCTCCAGTATAGCCAGCTGAGAAAAGGTGGCAAGGCTGATGGATCCCGCTTACAACGAAATGTTTCTCTTCAGCAGAGGAGATTTTGCTACCACACGTCAGCAGCTCCTCTCCCTCAGAGTGCTGTTCCTGGGTAGGCTAGGAAAAGCCACCACGTTCCCAGCTTAGGAGAGGCTCTTTTCCTAGCTGGTTTCAACCGTGAGAGAGCCAGAAGGGCTGATCTCCACCAGTCGGGCTGCACAGCCTGAGTGCTTCGGGTAGGGCAGTCCTGAGCCAATGTGCCACCTTAGGAATGCAAGCCAAGTTTCCTTGCCACAGGAAGGCTCACCGAGGCCTGGTGTTTTCTCTATGAAACTGACGTGGGCTTGAAGGGTGAGGCCTTTACAACAATGTGTTTGGAGGTACTCGATTTGGGCTGCCTGGTGAAAGAACCTGCGCTCACCAGCACCCTGAGTACCTTTCCTGAACTTTGATTCCTAGCTGGGTGAACTCGCCCTTCGAAGGCTAGATGGGACCAAACGTGTTAAGCTTGTGGGGAAAGCCTTTGACCAATGGCCAATATGCTTGTGCTTGTGCGAGGGTTACGCAGGCACTTGCCAACACAGGGTTTTGACCTTACCATAAGCTGTCCCTTTGGGCTGAAGCAGGCGGCGTGTGTGGATCACAGCCTGGGAAGCAGGACCTCAGGGGAGTCTGCCAACAGACTGCCCTCCAGTATAGCCAGCTGAGAAAAGGTGGCAAGGCTGATGGATCCCGCTTACAACGAAATGTTTCTCTTCAGCAGAGGAGACTTTGCTACCACACGTCAGCAGCTCCTCTCCCTCAGAGCGCTGTTCCTGTGTAGACTAGGAAAAGCCACCACGTTCCCCAGCTTAGGGGAGGCTCTTTTCCTAGTTGGTTTCATCCGTGAGAGAGCCAGAAGGGCTGATCTCAACCAGTCGGGCTGCACAGCCTGAGTCCTTGGGGTAGGGCAGTCCTGAGCCAATGGGCCACCTAAGGAATGACAGCAAAGTTTCCTTGCCACAGGAAAGCACACCGAGGCCTGGTGTTTTCTCTATGAAATTGACGTGGGCTTGAAGGGTGAAGCCTATACCGCATTGTGGAAAAGCTCGGGGTTACGGCTCTCTTTCTCCCTCTCTCGGTCCCATACCCAGGGCTCAGCCGAGTGGGAATGCAGAGTGGCAGAGACTTCCTCTCTGCCGGACTCAGAAGGCTTCTTCCCTTTAGGGCAATGCCGTTTGTGCCTTACTTCGTGGAGGAGGAATGAGGGCCCCCTGAGATATTCTGACATGAAATACCTAACGACAGAGGATCTGGAGGAGCTGGTTTCTGGGCGGAAGGAGCCAAAAAGCCTGCATTGCTAAGGTCTCTTTGAGAGCTGCCAGACACTCTGCCGTCCTAGGCCTCAGAATTGGACATTGTGACGGCATGGCAACACTTGGAATCCTAGGACGCAGTGGAAGCGCGACTCGCAAACTGGATGGAAGAAGTTTCCAAGCACAGTGTTCTTTCATGTACCAAAGAGAACGCTAGTGTCTGAGGCTGGTAGCCTTGTTGCTAGAGAGAACTGGCATCCCCGTGGGCCTGTTGGCTACTTTCCTGTTTCCGACCCTCTCAGGAAACTCCTCCAAAAAGCCTTTGGGACCCGCTTAGAGAGAACAGCTGCCAAGTGGATGCACAGAACATTAACCTAGCTCCCGGCCCAGGGTCCCAAGCATCCATCTTTCTCTGGACGGTACCTACCCCACCCAGGGATTCAAGCAGGGAGTTGGCCTTCTACAACTTACACAGGAAACTGGGAGGAGATGTAGGGCCACTCTACTTGCGCTCACACTACGTGGCCCGGAGAAGTTATCACGCAGCAGAATTCAACCCCCTTCCTCTACACGTGCGTACCCCAAAGAAGCGCTGGGCAGTGGGTGTTCTCAGGCCAAGAGCAGTCCTTGTTCTGGGCTGCACCTGCTCTGTGGTTCGAAGGATCTCTGACTCTGCTCCTTCGGAAGCATTTCAGGGCTGACGCTATCCCTGGGCTGCCGAAGCAAAGAGGCATAGAGGCCTTTCACACGGAAGGCATGGGCTTGTATCCCCTGAAGAAAGTGTAGGTCGCCCCTCCCTGGCCGGAGGCGTGTAAGTTGACACCATTTGCTCTGCCCATGGAAAATGCAAGGAGGTGGACTCGATTTGGGCTGCCTGGTGAAACAACCTGCAGTCACCAGCCCCCTGAGTACCTTTCCTGAACTTTGATTCCTAGCTAGGTCAACTCGGCCTTCGGAGGCTAGATGGGACCAAACGTGTTAAGCTTGTGGGGAAAGCCTTTGACCAATGGCCAATATGCTTGTCCCTGTGCGAGGGTTAGGCAGGAACTTGCCAGCACAGGGTTTTGACCTTACCATAAGCTGTCCCTTTGGGCTGAAGCAGGCGGCGTGTGTGGATCACAGCCTGGGAAGCAGGGCCTCAGGGGAATCTGCCAACAGACTGCCCTCCATGATAGCCAGCTGAGAAAAGGTGGCAAGGCTGATGGAATCCGCTTACAATGAAATGTTTCTCTTCAGCAGAGGAGATTTTGCTACCACACGTCAGCAGCTCCTCTCCCTCAGAGTGCTGTTCCTGGGTAGACTAGGAAAAGCCACCACGTTCCCCAGCTTAGGAGAGGCTCTTTTCCTAGTTGGTTTCAACCGTGAGAGAGCCAGAAGGGCTGATCTCAACCAGTCGGGCTGCACAGCCTGAGTCCTGGGGTAGGCCAGTCCTGAGCCAATGTGCCACCTGAAGAATGAAAGCCAAGTTTCCTTGCCACAGGAAAGCACACCGAGGCCTGGTGTTTTCTCTATGAAATTGACGTGGGCTTGAAGGGTGAGGCCTATACCGCATTGTGGAAAAGCTCGGGGTTACGGCTCTCTTTCTCCCTCTCTCGGTCCCATACCCAGGGCTCAGCCGAGTGGGAATGCAGAGTGGCAGAGACTTCCTCTCTGCCGGACTCAGAAGGCTTCTTCCCTTTAGGGCAATGCCGTTTGTGCCTTACTTCGTGGAGGAGGAATGAGGGCCCCCTGAGATATTCTGACATGAAATACCTAACGACAGAGGATCTGGAGGAGCTGGTTTCTGGGCGGAAGGAGCCAAAAAGCCTGCATTGCTAAGGTCTCTTTGAGAGCTGCCAGACACTCTGCCGTCCTAGGCCTCAGAATTGGACATTGTGACGGCATGGCAACACTTGGAATCCTAGGACCCAGTGGAAGCACGACTCGCAAACTGGATGGAAGAAGTTTCCAAGCACAGTGTTCTTTCATGTACCAAAGAGAACGCTAGTGTCTGAGGCTGGTAGCCTTGTTGCTAGAGAGAACTGGCATCCCCGTGGGCCTGTTGGCTACTTTCCTGTTTCCGACCCTGTCAGGAAACTCCTCCAAAAAGCCTTTGGGACCCGCTTAGAGAGAACAGCTGCCAAGTGGATGCACAGAACATTAACCTAGCTCCCAGCCCAGGGTCCCAAGTATCCATCTTTCTCTGGACGGTACGTACCCCACCCAGGGATTCAAGCAGGGAGTTGGCCTTCTACAACTTACACAGGAAACTGGGAGGAGGTGTAGGGCCACTCTACTTGCGCTCACACTACGTGGCCCGGAGAAGTTATCACGCAGCAGAATTCAACCCCCTTCCTCTACACGTGCGTACCCCAAAGAAGCGCTGGGCAGTGGGTGTTCTCAGGCCAAGAGCAGTCCTTGTTCTGGGCTGCACCTGCTCTGTGGTTCGAAGGATCTCTGACTCTGCTCCTTCGGAAGCATTTCAGGGCTGACGCTATCCCTGGGCTGCCGAAGCAAAGAGGCATAGAGGCCTTTCACACGGAAGGCATGGGCTTGTATCCCCTGAAGAAAGTGTAGGTCGCCCCTCCCTGGCCGGAGGCGTGTAAGTTGACACCATTTGCTCTGCCCATGGAAAATGCAAGGCGGTGGACTCGATTTGGGCTGCCTGGTGAAAGAACCTGCAGTCACCAGCCCCCTGAGTACCTTTCCTGAACTTTGATTCCTAGCTAGGTCAACTCGGCCTTCGGAGGCTAGATGGGACCAAACGTGTTAAGCTTGTGGGGAAAGCCTTTGACCAATGGCCAATATGCTTGTCCCTGTGCGAGGGTTAGGCAGGAACTTGCCAGCACAGGGTTTTGACCTTACCATAAGCTGTCCCTTTGGGCTGAAGCAGGCGGTGTGTGTGTATCACAGCCTGGGAAGCAGGGCCTCAGGGGAATCTGCCAACAGACTGCCCTCCATGATAGCCAGCTGAGAAAAGGTGGCAAGGCTGATGGAATCCGCTTACAATGAAATGTTTCTCTTCAGCAGAGGAGATTTTGCTACCACACGTCAGCAGCTCCTCTCCCTCAGAGTGCTGTTCCTGGGTAGACTAGGAAAAGCCACCACGTTCCCAGCTTAGGAGAGGCTCTTTTCCTAGTTGGTTTCAACCGTGAGAGAGCCAGAAGGGCTGATCTCCACCAGTCGGGCTGCACAGCCTGAGAGCTTCGGGTAGGGCAGTCCTGAGCCAATGTGCCACCTTAGGAATGCAAGCCAAGTTTCCTTGCCACAGGAAGGCTCATCGAGGCCTGGTGTTTTCTCTATGAAACTGACGTGGGCTTGAAGGGTGAGGCCTTTACAACAATGTGTTTGGAGGTACTCGATTTGGGCTGCCTGGTGAAAGAACCTGCGCTCACCAGCACCCTGAGTACCTTTCCTGAACTTTGATTCCTAGCTGGGTGAACTCGCCCTTCGGAGGCTAGATGGGACCAAACGTGTTAAGCTTGTGGGGAAAGCCTTTGACCAATGGCCAATATGCTTGTGCTTGTGCGAGGGTTACGCAGGCACTTGCCAACACAGGGTTTTGACCTTACCATAAGCTGTCCCTTTGGGCTGAAGCAGGCGGCGTGTGTGGATCACAGCCTGGGAAGCAGGACCTCAGGGGAGTCTGCCAACAGACTGCCCTCCAGTATAGCCAGCTGAGAAAAGGTGGCAAGGCTGATGGAACCCGCTTACAACGAAATGTTTCTCTTCAGCAGAGGAGATTTTGCTACCACACGTCAGCAGCTCCTCTCCCTCAGAGTGCTGTTCCTGGGTAGGCTAGGAAAAGCCACCACGTTCCCAGCTTAGGAGAGGCTCTTTTCCTAGCTGGTTTCAACCGTGAGAGAGCCAGAAGGGCTGATCTCCACCAGTCGGGCTGCACAGCCTGAGTGCTTCGGGTAGGGCAGTCCTGAGCCAATGTGCCACCTTAGGAATGCAAGCCAAGTTTCCTTGCCACAGGAAGGCTCACCGAGGCCTGGTGTTTTCTCTATGAAACTGACGTGGGCTTGAAGGGTGAGGCCTTTACAACAATGTGTTTGGAGGTACTCGATTTGGGCTGCCTGGTGAAAGAACCTGCGCTCACCAGCACCCTGAGTACCTTTCCTGAACTTTGATTCCTAGCTGGGTGAACTCGCCCTTCGAAGGCTAGATGGGACCAAACGTGTTAAGCTTGTGGGGAAAGCCTTTGACCAATGGCCAATATGCTTGTGCTTGTGCGAGGGTTACGCAGGCACTTGCCAACACAGGGTTTTGACCTTACCATAAGCTGTCCCTTTGGGCTGAAGCAGGCGGCGTGTGTGGATCACAGCCTGGGAAGCAGGACCTCAGGGGAGTCTGCCAACAGACTGCCCTCCAGTATAGCCAGCTGAGAAAAGGTGGCAAGGCTGATGGATCCCGCTTACAACGAAATGTTTCTCTTCAGCAGAGGAGACTTTGCTACCACACGTCAGCAGCTCCTCTCCCTCAGAGCGCTGTTCCTGTGTAGACTAGGAAAAGCCACCACGTTCCCCAGCTTAGGGGAGGCTCTTTTCCTAGTTGGTTTCATCCGTGAGAGAGCCAGAAGGGCTGATCTCAACCAGTCGGGCTGCACAGCCTGAGTCCTTGGGGTAGGGCAGTCCTGAGCCAATGGGCCACCTAAGGAATGACAGCAAAGTTTCCTTGCCACAGGAAAGCACACCGAGGCCTGGTGTTTTCTCTATGAAATTGACGTGGGCTTGAAGGGTGAAGCCTATACCGCATTGTGGAAAAGCTCGGGGTTACGGCTCTCTTTCTCCCTCTCTCGGTCCCATACCCAGGGCTCAGCCGAGTGGGAATGCAGAGTGGCAGAGACTTCCTCTCTGCCGGACTCAGAAGGCTTCTTCCCTTTAGGGCAATGCCGTTTGTGCCTTACTTCGTGGAGGAGGAATGAGGGCCCCCTGAGATATTCTGACATGAAATACCTAACGACAGAGGATCTGGAGGAGCTGGTTTCTGGGCGGAAGGAGCCAAAAAGCCTGCATTGCTAAGGTCTCTTTGAGAGCTGCCAGACACTCTGCCGTCCTAGGCCTCAGAATTGGACATTGTGACGGCATGGCAACACTTGGAATCCTAGGACGCAGTGGAAGCGCGACTCGCAAACTGGATGGAAGAAGTTTCCAAGCACAGTGTTCTTTCATGTACCAAAGAGAACGCTAGTGTCTGAGGCTGGTAGCCTTGTTGCTAGAGAGAACTGGCATCCCCGTGGGCCTGTTGGCTACTTTCCTGTTTCCGACCCTCTCAGGAAACTCCTCCAAAAAGCCTTTGGGACCCGCTTAGAGAGAACAGCTGCCAAGTGGATGCACAGAACATTAACCTAGCTCCCGGCCCAGGGTCCCAAGCATCCATCTTTCTCTGGACGGTACCTACCCCACCCAGGGATTCAAGCAGGGAGTTGGCCTTCTACAACTTACACAGGAAACTGGGAGGAGATGTAGGGCCACTCTACTTGCGCTCACACTACGTGGCCCGGAGAAGTTATCACGCAGCAGAATTCAACCCCCTTCCTCTACACGTGCGTACCCCAAAGAAGCGCTGGGCAGTGGGTGTTCTCAGGCCAAGAGCAGTCCTTGTTCTGGGCTGCACCTGCTCTGTGGTTCGAAGGATCTCTGACTCTGCTCCTTCGGAAGCATTTCAGGGCTGACGCTATCCCTGGGCTGCCGAAGCAAAGAGGCATAGAGGCCTTTCACACGGAAGGCATGGGCTTGTATCCCCTGAAGAAAGTGTAGGTCGCCCCTCCCTGGCCGGAGGCGTGTAAGTTGACACCATTTGCTCTGCCCATGGAAAATGCAAGGAGGTGGACTCGATTTGGGCTGCCTGGTGAAACAACCTGCAGTCACCAGCCCCCTGAGTACCTTTCCTGAACTTTGATTCCTAGCTAGGTCAACTCGGCCTTCGGAGGCTAGATGGGACCAAACGTGTTAAGCTTGTGGGGAAAGCCTTTGACCAATGGCCAATATGCTTGTCCCTGTGCGAGGGTTAGGCAGGAACTTGCCAGCACAGGGTTTTGACCTTACCATAAGCTGTCCCTTTGGGCTGAAGCAGGCGGCGTGTGTGGATCACAGCCTGGGAAGCAGGGCCTCAGGGGAATCTGCCAACAGACTGCCCTCCATGATAGCCAGCTGAGAAAAGGTGGCAAGGCTGATGGAATCCGCTTACAATGAAATGTTTCTCTTCAGCAGAGGAGATTTTGCTACCACACGTCAGCAGCTCCTCTCCCTCAGAGTGCTGTTCCTGGGTAGACTAGGAAAAGCCACCACGTTCCCCAGCTTAGGAGAGGCTCTTTTCCTAGTTGGTTTCAACCGTGAGAGAGCCAGAAGGGCTGATCTCAACCAGTCGGGCTGCACAGCCTGAGTCCTGGGGTAGGCCAGTCCTGAGCCAATGTGCCACCTGAAGAATGAAAGCCAAGTTTCCTTGCCACAGGAAAGCACACCGAGGCCTGGTGTTTTCTCTATGAAATTGACGTGGGCTTGAAGGGTGAGGCCTATACCGCATTGTGGAAAAGCTCGGGGTTACGGCTCTCTTTCTCCCTCTCTCGGTCCCATACCCAGGGCTCAGCCGAGTGGGAATGCAGAGTGGCAGAGACTTCCTCTCTGCCGGACTCAGAAGGCTTCTTCCCTTTAGGGCAATGCCGTTTGTGCCTTACTTCGTGGAGGAGGAATGAGGGCCCCCTGAGATATTCTGACATGAAATACCTAACGACAGAGGATCTGGAGGAGCTGGTTTCTGGGCGGAAGGAGCCAAAAAGCCTGCATTGCTAAGGTCTCTTTGAGAGCTGCCAGACACTCTGCCGTCCTAGGCCTCAGAATTGGACATTGTGACGGCATGGCAACACTTGGAATCCTAGGACCCAGTGGAAGCACGACTCGCAAACTGGATGGAAGAAGTTTCCAAGCACAGTGTTCTTTCATGTACCAAAGAGAACGCTAGTGTCTGAGGCTGGTAGCCTTGTTGCTAGAGAGAACTGGCATCCCCGTGGGCCTGTTGGCTACTTTCCTGTTTCCGACCCTGTCAGGAAACTCCTCCAAAAAGCCTTTGGGACCCGCTTAGAGAGAACAGCTGCCAAGTGGATGCACAGAACATTAACCTAGCTCCCAGCCCAGGGTCCCAAGTATCCATCTTTCTCTGGACGGTACGTACCCCACCCAGGGATTCAAGCAGGGAGTTGGCCTTCTACAACTTACACAGGAAACTGGGAGGAGGTGTAGGGCCACTCTACTTGCGCTCACACTACGTGGCCCGGAGAAGTTATCACGCAGCAGAATTCAACCCCCTTCCTCTACACGTGCGTACCCCAAAGAAGCGCTGGGCAGTGGGTGTTCTCAGGCCAAGAGCAGTCCTTGTTCTGGGCTGCACCTGCTCTGTGGTTCGAAGGATCTCTGACTCTGCTCCTTCGGAAGCATTTCAGGGCTGACGCTATCCCTGGGCTGCCGAAGCAAAGAGGCATAGAGGCCTTTCACACGGAAGGCATGGGCTTGTATCCCCTGAAGAAAGTGTAGGTCGCCCCTCCCTGGCCGGAGGCGTGTAAGTTGACACCATTTGCTCTGCCCATGGAAAATGCAAGGCGGTGGACTCGATTTGGGCTGCCTGGTGAAAGAACCTGCAGTCACCAGCCCCCTGAGTACCTTTCCTGAACTTTGATTCCTAGCTAGGTCAACTCGGCCTTCGGAGGCTAGATGGGACCAAACGTGTTAAGCCTGTGGGGAAAGCCTTTGACCAATGGCCAATATGCTTGTCCCTGTGCGAGGGTTAGGCAGGAACTTGCCAGCACAGGGTTTTGACCTTACCATAAGCTGTCCCTTTGGGCTGAAGCAGGCGGTGTGTGTGTATCACAGCCTGGGAAGCAGGGCCTCAGGGGAATCTGCCAACAGACTGCCCTCCATGATAGCCAGCTGAGAAAAGGTGGCAAGGCTGATGGAATCCGCTTACAATGAAATGTTTCTCTTCAGCAGAGGAGATTTTGCTACCACACGTCAGCAGCTCCTCTCCCTCAGAGTGCTGTTCCTGGGTAGACTAGGAAAAGCCACCACGTTCCCAGCTTAGGAGAGGCTCTTTTCCTAGTTGGTTTCAACCGTGAGAGAGCCAGAAGGGCTGATCTCCACCAGTCGGGCTGCACAGCCTGAGAGCTTCGGGTAGGGCAGTCCTGAGCCAATGTGCCACCTTAGGAATGCAAGCCAAGTTTCCTTGCCACAGGAAGGCTCATCGAGGCCTGGTGTTTTCTCTATGAAACTGACGTGGGCTTGAAGGGTGAGGCCTTTACAACAATGTGTTTGGAGGTACTCGATTTGGGCTGCCTGGTGAAAGAACCTGCGCTCACCAGCACCCTGAGTACCTTTCCTGAACTTTGATTCCTAGCTGGGTGAACTCGCCCTTCGGAGGCTAGATGGGACCAAACGTGTTAAGCTTGTGGGGAAAGCCTTTGACCAATGGCCAATATGCTTGTGCTTGTGCGAGGGTTACGCAGGCACTTGCCAACACAGGGTTTTTACCTTACCATAAGCTGTCCCTTTGGGCTGAAGCAGGCGGCGTGTGTGGATCACAGCCTGGGAAGCAGGACCTCAGGGGAGTCTGCCAACAGACTGCCCTCCAGTATAGCCAGCTGAGAAAAGGTGGCAAGGCTGATGGAACCCGCTTACAACGAAATGTTTCTCTTCAGCAGAGGAGATTTTGCTACCACACGTCAGCAGCTCCTCTCCCTCAGAGTGCTGTTCCTGGGTAGGCTAGGAAAAGCCACCACGTTCCCAGCTTAGGAGAGGCTCTTTTCCTAGCTGGTTTCAACCGTGAGAGAGCCAGAAGGGCTGATCTCCACCAGTCGGGCTGCACAGCCTGAGTGCTTCGGGTAGGGCAGTCCTGAGCCAATGTGCCACCTTAGGAATGCAAGCCAAGTTTCCTTGCCACAGGAAGGCTCACCGAGGCCTGGTGTTTTCTCTATGAAACTGACGTGGGCTTGAAGGGTGAGGCCTTTACAACAATGTGTTTGGAGGTACTCGATTTGGGCTGCCCGGTGAAAGAACCTGCGCTCACCAGCACCCTGAGTACCTTTCCTGAACTTTGATTCCTAGCTGGGTGAACTCGCCCTTCGGAGGCTAGATGGGACCAAACGTGTTAAGCTTGTGGGGAAAGCCTTTGACCAATGGCCAATATGCTTGTGCTTGTGCGAGGGTTACGCAGGCACTTGCAACACAGGGTTTTGACCTTACCATAAGCTGTCCCTTTGGGCTGAAGCAGGCGGCGTGTGTGGATCACAGCCTGGGAAGCAGGACCTCAGGGGAGTCTGCCAACAGACTGCCCTCCAGTATAGCCAGCTGAGAAAAGGTGGCAAGGCTGATGGATCCCTCTTACAACGAAATGTTTCTCTTCAGCAGAGGAGACTTTGCTACCACACGTCAGCAGCTCCTCTCCCTCAGAGCGCTGTTCCTGTGTAGACTAGGAAAAGCCACCACGTTCCCCAGCTTAGGGGAGGCTCTTTTCCTAGTTGGTTTCATCCGTGAGAGAGCCAGAAGGGCTGATCTCAACCAGTCGGGCTGCACAGCCTGAGTCCTTGGGGTAGGGCAGTCCTGAGCCAATGGGCCACCTAAGGAATGACAGCAAAGTTTCCTTGCCACAGGAAAGCACACCGAGGCCTGGTGTTTTCTCTATGAAATTGACGTGGGCTTGAAGGGTGAAGCCTATACCGCATTGTGGAAAAGCTCGGGGTTACGGCTCTCTTTCTCCCTCTCTCGGTCCCATACCCAGGGCTCAGCCGAGTGGGAATGCAGAGTGGCAGAGACTTCCTCTCTGCCGGACTCAGAAGGCTTCTTCCCTTTAGGGCAATGCCGTTTGTGCCTTACTTCGTGGAGGAGGAATGAGGGCCCCCTGAGATATTCTGACATGAAATACCTAACGACAGAGGATCTGGAGGAGCTGGTTTCTGGGCGGAAGGAGCCAAAAAGCCTGCATTGCTAAGGTCTCTTTGAGAGCTGCCAGACACTCTGCCGTCCTAGGCCTCAGAATTGGACATTGTGACGGCATGGCAACACTTGGAATCCTAGGACGCAGTGGAAGCGCGACTCGCAAACTGGATGGAAGAAGTTTCCAAGCACAGTGTTCTTTCATGTACCAAAGAGAACGCTAGTGTCTGAGGCTGGTAGCCTTGTTGCTAGAGAGAACTGGCATCCCCGTGGGCCTGTTGGCTACTTTCCTGTTTCCGACCCTCTCAGGAAACTCCTCCAAAAAGCCTTTGGGACCCGCTTAGAGAGAACAGCTGCCAAGTGGATGCACAGAACATTAACCTAGCTCCCGGCCCAGGGTCCCAAGCATCCATCTTTCTCTGGACGGTACCTACCCCACCCAGGGATTCAAGCAGGGAGTTGGCCTTCTACAACTTACACAGGAAACTGGGAGGAGGTGTAGGGCCACTCTACTTGCGCTCACACTACGTGGCCCGGAGAAGTTATCACGCAGCAGAATTCAACCCCCTTCCTCTACACGTGCGTACCCCAAAGAACCGCTGGGCAGTGGGTGTTCTCAGGCCAAGAGCAGTCCTTGTTCTGGGCTGCACCTGCTCTGTGGTTCGAAGGATCTCTGACTCTGCTCCTTCGGAAGCATTTCAGGGCTGACGCTATCCCTGGGCTGCCGAAGCAAAGAGGCATAGAGGCCTTTCACACGGAAGGCATGGGCTTGTATCCCCTGAAGAAAGTGTAGGTCGCCCCTCCCTGGCCGGAGGCGTGTAAGTTGACACCATTTGCTCTGCCCATGGAAAATGCAAGGAGGTGGACTCGATTTGGGCTGCCTGGTGAAACAACCTGCAGTCACCAGCCCCCTGAGTACCTTTCCTGAACTTTGATTCCTAGCTAGGTCAACTCGGCCTTCGGAGGCTAGATGGGACCAAACGTGTTAAGCTTGTGGGGAAAGCCTTTGACCAATGGCCAATATGCTTGTCCCTGTGCGAGGGTTAGGCAGGAACTTGCCAGCACAGGGTTTTGACCTTACCATAAGCTGTCCCTTTGGGCTGAAGCAGGCGGCGTGTGTGGATCACAGCCTGGGAAGCAGGGCCTCAGGGGAATCTGCCAACAGACTGCCCTCCATGATAGCCAGCTGAGAAAAGGTGGCAAGGCTGATGGAATCCGCTTACAATGAAATGTTTCTCTTCAGCAGAGGAGATTTTGCTACCACACGTCAGCAGCTCCTCTCCCTCAGAGTGCTGTTCCTGGGTAGACTAGGAAAAGCCACCACGTTCCCCAGCTTAGGAGAGGCTCTTTTCCTAGTTGGTTTCAACCGTGAGAGAGCCAGAAGGGCTGATCTCAACCAGTCGGGCTGCACAGCCTGAGTCCTGGGGTAGGCCAGTCCTGAGCCAATGTGCCACCTGAAGAATGAAAGCCAAGTTTCCTTGCCACAGGAAAGCACACCGAGGCCTGGTGTTTTCTCTATGAAATTGACGTGGGCTTGAAGGGTGAGGCCTATACCGCATTGTGGAAAAGCTCGGGGTTACGGCTCTCTTTCTCCCTCTCTCGGTCCCATACCCAGGGCTCAGCCGAGTGGGAATGCAGAGTGGCAGAGACTTCCTCTCTGCCGGACTCAGAAGGCTTCTTCCCTTTAGGGCAATGCCGTTTGTGCCTTACTTCGTGGAGGAGGAATGAGGGCCCCCTGAGATATTCTGACATGAAATACCTAACGACAGAGGATCTGGAGGAGCTGGTTTCTGGGCGGAAGGAGCCAAAAAGCCTGCATTGCTAAGGTCTCTTTGAGAGCTGCCAGACACTCTGCCGTCCTAGGCCTCAGAATTGGACATTGTGACGGCATGGCAACACTTGGAATCCTAGGACCCAGTGGAAGCACGACTCGCAAACTGGATGGAAGAAGTTTCCAAGCACAGTGTTCTTTCATGTACCAAAGAGAACGCTAGTGTCTGAGGCTGGTAGCCTTGTTGCTAGAGAGAACTGGCATCCCCGTGGGCCTGTTGGCTACTTTCCTGTTTCCGACCCTCTCAGGAAACTCCTCCAAAAAGCCTTTGGGACCCGCTTAGAGAGAACAGCTGCCAAGTGGATGCACAGAACATTAACCTAGCTCCCAGCCCAGGGTCCCAAGTATCCATCTTTCTCTGGACGGTACGTACCCCACCCAGGGATTCAAGCAGGGAGTTGGCCTTCTACAACTTACACAGGAAACTGGGAGGAGGTGTAGGGCCACTCTACTTGCGCTCACACTACGTGGCCCGGAGAAGTTATCACGCAGCAGAATTCAACCCCCTTCCTCTACACGTGCGTACCCCAAAGAAGCGCTGGGCAGTGGGTGTTCTCAGGCCAAGAGCAGTCCTTGTTCTGGGCTGCACCTGCTCTGTGGTTCGAAGGATCTCTGACTCTGCTCCTTCGGAAGCATTTCAGGGCTGACGCTATCCCTGGGCTGCCGAAGCAAAGAGGCATAGAGGCCTTTCACACGGAAGGCATGGGCTTGTATCCCCTGAAGAAAGTGTAGGTCGCCCCTCCCTGGCCGGAGGCGTGTAAGTTGACACCATTTGCTCTGCCCATGGAAAATGCAAGGCGGTGGACTCGATTTGGGCTGCCTGGTGAAAGAACCTGCAGTCACCAGCCCCCTGAGTACCTTTCCTGAACTTTGATTCCTAGCTAGGTCAACTCGGCCTTCGGAGGCTAGATGGGACCAAACGTGTTAAGCTTGTGGGGAAAGCCTTTGACCAATGGCCAATATGCTTGTCCCTGTGCGAGGGTTAGGCAGGAACTTGCCAGCACAGGGTTTTTACCTTACCATAAGCTGTCCCTTTGGGCTGAAGCAGGCGGTGTGTGTGTATCACAGCCTGGGAAGCAGGGCCTCAGGGGAATCTGCCAACAGACTGCCCTCCAGTATAGCCAGCTGAGAAAAGGTGGCAAGGCTGATGGAACCCGCTTACAACGAAATGTTTCTCTTCAGCAGAGGAGATTTTGCTACCACACGTCAGCAGCTCCTCTCCCTCAGAGTGCTGTTCCTGGGTAGGCTAGGAAAAGCCACCACGTTCCCAGCTTAGGAGAGGCTCTTTTCCTAGCTGGTTTCAACCGTGAGAGAGCCAGAAGGGCTGATCTCCACCAGTCGGGCTGCACAGCCTGAGTGCTTCGGGTAGGGCAGTCCTGAGCCAATGTGCCACCTTAGGAATGCAAGCCAAGTTTCCTTGCCACAGGAAGGCTCACCGAGGCCTGGTGTTTTCTCTATGAAACTGACGTGGGCTTGAAGGGTGAGGCCTTTACAACAATGTGTTTGGAGGTACTCGATTTGGGCTGCCTGGTGAAAGAACCTGCGCTCACCAGCACCCTGAGTACCTTTCCTGAACTTTGATTCCTAGCTGGGTGAACTCGCCCTTCGAAGGCTAGATGGGACCAAACGTGTTAAGCTTGTGGGGAAAGCCTTTGACCAATGGCCAATATGCTTGTGCTTGTGCGAGGGTTACGCAGGCACTTGCCAACACAGGGTTTTGACCTTACCATAAGCTGTCCCTTTGGGCTGAAGCAGGCGGCGTGTGTGGATCACAGCCTGGGAAGCAGGACCTCAGGGGAGTCTGCCAACAGACTGCCCTCCAGTATAGCCAGCTGAGAAAAGGTGGCAAGGCTGATGGATCCCGCTTACAACGAAATGTTTCTCTTCAGCAGAGGAGACTTTGCTACCACACGTCAGCAGCTCCTCTCCCTCAGAGCGCTGTTCCTGTGTAGACTAGGAAAAGCCACCACGTTCCCCAGCTTAGGGGAGGCTCTTTTCCTAGTTGGTTTCATCCGTGAGAGAGCCAGAAGGGCTGATCTCAACCAGTCGGGCTGCACAGCCTGAGTCCTTGGGGTAGGGCAGTCCTGAGCCAATGGGCCACCTAAGGAATGACAGCAAAGTTTCCTTGCCACAGGAAAGCACACCGAGGCCTGGTGTTTTCTCTATGAAATTGACGTGGGCTTGAAGGGTGAAGCCTATACCGCATTGTGGAAAAGCTCGGGGTTACGGCTCTCTTTCTCCCTCTCTCGGTCCCATACCCAGGGCTCAGCCGAGTGGGAATGCAGAGTGGCAGAGACTTCCTCTCTGCCGGACTCAGAAGGCTTCTTCCCTTTAGGGCAATGCCGTTTGTGCCTTACTTCGTGGAGGAGGAATGAGGGCCCCCTGAGATATTCTGACATGAAATACCTAACGACAGAGGATCTGGAGGAGCTGGTTTCTGGGCGGAAGGAGCCAAAAAGCCTGCATTGCTAAGGTCTCTTTGAGAGCTGCCAGACACTCTGCCGTCCTAGGCCTCAGAATTGGACATTGTGACGGCATGGCAACACTTGGAATCCTAGGACGCAGTGGAAGCGCGACTCGCAAACTGGATGGAAGAAGTTTCCAAGCACAGTGTTCTTTCATGTACCAAAGAGAACGCTAGTGTCTGAGGCTGGTAGCCTTGTTGCTAGAGAGAACTGGCATCCCCGTGGGCCTGTTGGCTACTTTCCTGTTTCCGACCCTCTCAGGAAACTCCTCCAAAAAGCCTTTGGGACCCGCTTAGAGAGAACAGCTGCCAAGTGGATGCACAGAACATTAACCTAGCTCCCGGCCCAGGGTCCCAAGCATCCATCTTTCTCTGGACGGTACCTACCCCACCCAGGGATTCAAGCAGGGAGTTGGCCTTCTACAACTTACACAGGAAACTGGGAGGAGGTGTAGGGCCACTCTACTTGCGCTCACACTACGTGGCCCGGAGAAGTTATCACGCAGCAGAATTCAACCCCCTTCCTCTACACGTGCGTACCCCAAAGAAGCGCTGGGCAGTGGGTGTTCTCAGGCCAAGAGCAGTCCTTGTTCTGGGCTGCACCTGCTCTGTGGTTCGAAGGATCTCTGACTCTGCTCCTTCGGAAGCATTTCAGGGCTGACGCTATCCCTGGGCTGCCGAAGCAAAGAGGCATAGAGGCCTTTCACACGGAAGGCATGGGCTTGTATCCCCTGAAGAAAGTGTAGGTCGCCCCTCCCTGGCCGGAGGCGTGTAAGTTGACACCATTTGCTCTGCCCATGGAAAATGCAAGGAGGTGGACTCGATTTGGGCTGCCTGGTGAAACAACCTGCAGTCACCAGCCCCCTGAGTACCTTTCCTGAACTTTGATTCCTAGCTAGGTCAACTCGGCCTTCGGAGGCTAGATGGGACCAAACGTGTTAAGCTTGTGGGGAAAGCCTTTGACCAATGGCCAATATGCTTGTCCCTGTGCGAGGGTTAGGCAGGAACTTGCCAGCACAGGGTTTTGACCTTACCATAAGCTGTCCCTTTGGGCTGAAGCAGGCGGCGTGTGTGGATCACAGCCTGGGAAGCAGGGCCTCAGGGGAATCTGCCAACAGACTGCCCTCCATGATAGCCAGCTGAGAAAAGGTGGCAAGGCTGATGGAATCCGCTTACAATGAAATGTTTCTCTTCAGCAGAGGAGATTTTGCTACCACACGTCAGCAGCTCCTCTCCCTCAGAGTGCTGTTCCTGGGTAGACTAGGAAAAGCCACCACGTTCCCCAGCTTAGGAGAGGCTCTTTTCCTAGTTGGTTTCAACCGTGAGAGAGCCAGAAGGGCTGATCTCAACCAGTCGGGCTGCACAGCCTGAGTCCTGGGGTAGGCCAGTCCTGAGCCAATGTGCCACCTGAAGAATGAAAGCCAAGTTTCCTTGCCACAGGAAAGCACACCGAGGCCTGGTGTTTTCTCTATGAAATTGACGTGGGCTTGAAGGGTGAGGCCTATACCGCATTGTGGAAAAGCTCGGGGTTACGGCTCTCTTTCTCCCTCTCTCGGTCCCATACCCAGGGCTCAGCCGAGTGGGAATGCAGAGTGGCAGAGACTTCCTCTCTGCCGGACTCAGAAGGCTTCTTCCCTTTAGGGCAATGTCGTTTGTGCCTTACTTCGTGGAGGAGGAATGAGGGCCCCCTGAGATATTCTGACATGAAATACCTAACGACAGAGGATCTGGAGGAGCTGGTTTCTGGGCGGAAGGAGCCAAAAAGCCTGCATTGCTAAGGTCTCTTTGAGAGCTGCCAGACACTCTGCCGTCCTAGGCCTCAGAATTGGACATTGTGACGGCATGGCAACACTTGGAATCCTAGGACCCAGTGGAAGCACGACTCGCAAACTGGATGGAAGAAGTTTCCAAGCACAGTGTTCTTTCATGTACCAAAGAGAACGCTAGTGTCTGAGGCTGGTAGCCTTGTTGCTAGAGAGAACTGGCATCCCCGTGGGCCTGTTGGCTACTTTCCTGTTTCCGACCCTGTCAGGAAACTCCTCCAAAAAGCCTTTGGGACCCGCTTAGAGAGAACAGCTGCCAAGTGGATGCACAGAACATTAACCTAGCTCCCAGCCCAGGGTCCCAAGTATCCATCTTTCTCTGGACGGTACGTACCCCACCCAGGGATTCAAGCAGGGAGTTGGCCTTCTACAACTTACACAGGAAACTGGGAGGAGGTGTAGGGCCACTCTACTTGCGCTCACACTACGTGGCCCGGAGAAGTTATCACGCAGCAGAATTCAACCCCCTTCCTCTACACGTGCGTACCCCAAAGAAGCGCTGGGCAGTGGGTGTTCTCAGGCCAAGAGCAGTCCTTGTTCTGGGCTGCACCTGCTCTGTGGTTCGAAGGATCTCTGACTCTGCTCCTTCGGAAGCATTTCAGGGCTGACGCTATCCCTGGGCTGCCGAAGCAAAGAGGCATAGAGGCCTTTCACACGGAAGGCATGGGCTTGTATCCCCTGAAGAAAGTGTAGGTCGCCCCTCCCTGGCCGGAGGCGTGTAAGTTGACACCATTTGCTCTGCCCATGGAAAATGCAAGGCGGTGGACTCGATTTGGGCTGCCTGGTGAAAGAACCTGCAGTCACCAGCCCCCTGAGTACCTTTCCTGAACTTTGATTCCTAGCTAGGTCAACTCGGCCTTCGGAGGCTAGATGGGACCAAACGTGTTAAGCTTGTGGGGAAAGCCTTTGACCAATGGCCAATATGCTTGTCCCTGTGCGAGGGTTAGGCAGGAACTTGCCAGCACAGGGTTTTGACCTTACCATAAGCTGTCCCTTTGAGCTGAAGCAGGCGGTGTGTGTGTATCACAGCCTGGGAAGCAGGGCCTCAGGGGAATCTGCCAACAGACTGCCCTCCATGATAGCCAGCTGAGAAAAGGTGGCAAGGCTGATGGAATCCGCTTACAATGAAATGTTTCTCTTCAGCAGAGGAGATTTTGCTACCACACGTCAGCAGCTCCTCTCCCTCAGAGTGCTGTTCCTGGGTAGGCTAGGAAAAGCCACCACGTTCCCAGCTTAGGAGAGGCTCTTTTCCTAGCTGGTTTCAACCGTGAGAGAGCCAGAAGGGCTGATCTCCACCAGTCGGGCTGCACAGCCTGAGTGCTTCGGGTAGGGCAGTCCTGAGCCAATGTGCCACCTTAGGAATGCAAGCCAAGTTTCCTTGCCACAGGAAGGCTCACCGAGGCCTGGTGTTTTCTCTATGAAACTGACGTGGGCTTGAAGGGTGAGGCCTTTACAACAATGTGTTTGGAGGTACTCGATTTGGGCTGCCCGGTGAAAGAACCTGCGCTCACCAGCACCCTGAGTACCTTTCCTGAACTTTGATTCCTAGCTGGGTGAACTCGCCCTTCGGAGGCTAGATGGGACCAAACGTGTTAAGCTTGTGGGGAAAGCCTTTGACCAATGGCCAATATGCTTGTGCTTGTGCGAGGGTTACGCAGGCACTTGCAACACAGGGTTTTGACCTTACCATAAGCTGTCCCTTTGGGCTGAAGCAGGCGGCGTGTGTGGATCACAGCCTGGGAAGCAGGACCTCAGGGGAGTCTGCCAACAGACTGCCCTCCAGTATAGCCAGCTGAGAAAAGGTGGCAAGGCTGATGGATCCCGCTTACAACGAAATGTTTCTCTTCAGCAGAGGAGACTTTGCTACCACACGTCAGCAGCTCCTCTCCCTCAGAGCGCTGTTCCTGGGTAGGCTAGGAAAAGCCACCACGTTCCCAGCTTAGGAGAGGCTCTTTTCGTAGCTGGTTTCAACCGTGAGAGAGCCAGAAGGGCTGATCTCCACCAGTCGGGCTGCACAGCCTGAGTGCTTCGGGTAGGGCAGTCCTGAGCCAATGTGCCACCTTAGGAATGCAAGCCAAGTTTCCTTGCCACAGGAAGGCTCACCGAGGCCTGGTGTTTTCTCTATGAAACTGACGTGGGCTTGAAGGGTGAGGCCTTTACAACAATGTGTTTGGAGGTACTCGATTTGGGCTGCCCGGTGAAAGAACCTGCGCTCACCAGCACCTTGAGTACCTTTCCTGAACTTTGATTCCTAGCTGGGTGAACTCGCCCTTCGAAGGCTAGATGGGACCAAACGTGTTAAGCTTGTGGGGAAAGCCTTTGACCAATGGCCAATATGCTTGTGCTTGTGCGAGGGTTACGCAGGCACTTGCAACACAGGGTTTTGAACTTACCATAAGCTGTCCCTTTGGGCTGAAGCAGGCGGCGTGTGTGGATCACAGCCTGGGAAGCAGGACCTCAGGGGAGTCTGCCAACAGACTGCCCTCCAGTATAGCCAGCTGAGAAAAGGTGGCAAGGCTGATGGAACCCGCTTACAACGAAATGTTTCTCTTCAGCAGAGGAGATTTTGCTACCACACGTCAGCAGCTCCTCTCCCTCAGAGTGCTGTTCCTGGGTAGGCTAGGAAAAGCCACCACGTTCCCAGCTTAGGAGAGGCTCTTTTCCTAGCTGGTTTCAACCGTGAGACAGCCAGAAGGGCTGATCTCCACCAGTCGGGCTGCACAGCCTGAGTGCTTCGGGTAGGGCAGTCCTGAGCCAATGTGCCACCTTAGGAATGCAAGCCAAGTTTCCTTGCCACAGGAAGGCTCACCGAGGCCTGGTGTTTTCTCTATGAAACTGACGTGGGCTTGAAGGGTGAGGCCTTTACAACAATGTGTTTGGAGGTACTCGATTTGGGCTGCCTGGTGAAAGAACCTGCGCTCACCAGCACCCTGAGTACCTTTCCTGAACTTTGATTCCTAGCTGGGTGAACTCGGCCTTCGGAGGCTAGATGGGACCAAACGTGTTAAGCTTGTGGGGAAAGCCTTTGACCAATGGCCAATATGCTTGTCCCTGTGCGAGGGTTAGGCAGGAACTTGCCAGCACAGGGTTTTGACCTTACCATAAGCTGTCCCTTTGGGCTGAAGCAGGCGGCGTGTGTGGATCACAGCCTGGGAAGCAGGGCCTCAGGGGAATCTGCCAACAGACTGCCCTCCATGATAGCCAGCTGAGAAAAGGTGGCAAGGCTGATGGAATCCGCTTACAATGAAATGTTTCTCTTCAGCAGAGGAGATTTTGCTACCACACGTCAGCAGCTCCTCTCCCTCAGAGTGCTGTTCCTGGGTAGACTAGGAAAAGCCACCACGTTCCCCAGCTTAGGAGAGGCTCTTTTCCTAGTTGGTTTCAACCGTGAGAGAGCCAGAAGGGCTGATCTCAACCAGTCGGGCTGCACAGCCTGAGTCCTGGGGTAGGCCAGTCCTGAGCCAATGTGCCACCTGAAGAATGAAAGCCAAGTTTCCTTGCCACAGGAAAGCACACCGAGGCCTGGTGTTTTCTCTATGAAATTGACGTGGGCTTGAAGGGTGAGGCCTATACCGCATTGTGGAAAAGCTCGGGGTTACGGCTCTCTTTCTCCCTCTCTCGGTCCCATACCCAGGGCTCAGCCGAGTGGGAATGCAGAGTGGCAGAGACTTCCTCTCTGCCGGACTCAGAAGGCTTCTTCCCTTTAGGGCAATGCCGTTTGTGCCTTACTTCGTGGAGGAGGAATGAGGGCCCCCTGAGATATTCTGACATGAAATACCTAACGACAGAGGATCTGGAGGAGCTGGTTTCTGGGCGGAAGGAGCCAAAAAGCCTGCATTGCTAAGGTCTCTTTGAGAGCTGCCAGACACTCTGCCGTCCTAGGCCTCAGAATTGGACATTGTGACGGCATGGCAACACTTGGAATCCTAGGACCCAGTGGAAGCACGACTCGCAAACTGGATGGAAGAAGTTTCCAAGCACAGTGTTCTTTCATGTACCAAAGAGAACGCTAGTGTCTGAGGCTGGTAGCCTTGTTGCTAGAGAGAACTGGCATCCCCGTGGGCCTGTTGGCTACTTTCCTGTTTCCGACCCTCTCAGGAAACTCCTCCAAAAAGCCTTTGGGACCCGCTTAGAGAGAACAGCTGCCAAGTGGATGCACAGAACATTAACCTAGCTCCCAGCCCAGGGTCCCAAGTATCCATCTTTCTCTGGACGGTACGTACCCCACCCAGGGATTCAAGCAGGGAGTTGGCCTTCTACAACTTACACAGGAAACTGGGAGGAGGTGTAGGGCCACTCTACTTGCGCTCACACTACGTGGCCCGGAGAAGTTATCACGCAGCAGAATTCAACCCCCTTCCTCTACACGTGCGTACCCCAAAGAAGCGCTGGGCAGTGGGTGTTCTCAGGCCAAGAGCAGTCCTTGTTCTGGGCTGCACCTGCTCTGTGGTTCGAAGGATCTCTGACTCTGCTCCTTCGGAAGCATTTCAGGGCTGACGCTATCCCTGGGCTGCCGAAGCAAAGAGGCATAGAGGCCTTTCACACGGAAGGCATGGGCTTGTATCCCCTGAAGAAAGTGTAGGTCGCCCCTCCCTGGCCGGAGGCGTGTAAGTTGACACCATTTGCTCTGCCCATGGAAAATGCAAGGCGGTGGACTCGATTTGGGCTGCCTGGTGAAAGAACCTGCAGTCACCAGCCCCCTGAGTACCTTTCCTGAACTTTGATTCCTAGCTAGGTCAACTCGGCCTTCGGAGGCTAGATGGGACCAAACGTGTTAAGCCTGTGGGGAAAGCCTTTGACCAATGGCCAATATGCTTGTCCCTGTGCGAGGGTTAGGCAGGAACTTGCCAGCACAGGGTTTTGACCTTACCATAAGCTGTCCCTTTGGGCTGAAGCAGGCGGTGTGTGTGTATCACAGCCTGGGAAGCAGGGCCTCAGGGGAATCTGCCAACAGACTGCCCTCCATGATAGCCAGCTGAGAAAAGGTGGCAAGGCTGATGGAATCCGCTTACAATGAAATGTTTCTCTTCAGCAGAGGAGATTTTGCTACCACACGTCAGCAGCTCCTCTCCCTCAGAGTGCTGTTCCTGGGTAGACTAGGAAAAGCCACCACGTTCCCAGCTTAGGAGAGGCTCTTTTCCTAGTTGGTTTCAACCGTGAGAGAGCCAGAAGGGCTGATCTCCACCAGTCGGGCTGCACAGCCTGAGAGCTTCGGGTAGGGCAGTCCTGAGCCAATGTGCCACCTTAGGAATGCAAGCCAAGTTTCCTTGCCACAGGAAGGCTCATCGAGGCCTGGTGTTTTCTCTATGAAACTGACGTGGGCTTGAAGGGTGAGGCCTTTACAACAATGTGTTTGGAGGTACTCGATTTGGGCTGCCTGGTGAAAGAACCTGCGCTCACCAGCACCCTGAGTACCTTTCCTGAACTTTGATTCCTAGCTGGGTGAACTCGCCCTTCGGAGGCTAGATGGGACCAAACGTGTTAAGCTTGTGGGGAAAGCCTTTGACCAATGGCCAATATGCTTGTGCTTGTGCGAGGGTTACGCAGGCACTTGCCAACACAGGGTTTTTACCTTACCATAAGCTGTCCCTTTGGGCTGAAGCAGGCGGCGTGTGTGGATCACAGCCTGGGAAGCAGGACCTCAGGGGAGTCTGCCAACAGACTGCCCTCCAGTATAGCCAGCTGAGAAAAGGTGGCAAGGCTGATGGAACCCGCTTACAACGAAATGTTTCTCTTCAGCAGAGGAGATTTTGCTACCACACGTCAGCAGCTCCTCTCCCTCAGAGTGCTGTTCCTGGGTAGGCTAGGAAAAGCCACCACGTTCCCAGCTTAGGAGAGGCTCTTTTCCTAGCTGGTTTCAACCGTGAGAGAGCCAGAAGGGCTGATCTCCACCAGTCGGGCTGCACAGCCTGAGTGCTTCGGGTAGGGCAGTCCTGAGCCAATGTGCCACCTTAGGAATGCAAGCCAAGTTTCCTTGCCACAGGAAGGCTCACCGAGGCCTGGTGTTTTCTCTATGAAACTGACGTGGGCTTGAAGGGTGAGGCCTTTACAACAATGTGTTTGGAGGTACTCGATTTGGGCTGCCCGGTGAAAGAACCTGCGCTCACCAGCACCCTGAGTACCTTTCCTGAACTTTGATTCCTAGCTGGGTGAACTCGCCCTTCGAAGGCTAGATGGGACCAAACGTGTTAAGCTTGTGGGGAAAGCCTTTGACCAATGGCCAATATGCTTGTGCTTGTGCGAGGGTTACGCAGGCACTTGCCAACACAGGGTTTTGACCTTACCATAAGCTGTCCCTTTGGGCTGAAGCAGGCGGCGTGTGTGGATCACAGCCTGGGAAGCAGGACCTCAGGGGAGTCTGCCAACAGACTGCCCTCCAGTAGAGCCAGCTGAGAAAAGGTGGCAAGGCTGATGGAACCCGCTTACAACGAAATGTTTCTCTTCAGCAGAGGAGACTTTGCTACCACACGTCAGCAGCTCCTCTCCCTCAGAGCGCTGTTCCTGTGTAGACTAGGAAAAGCCACCACGTTCCCCAGCTTAGGGGAGGCTCTTTTCCTAGTTGGTTTCATCCGTGAGAGAGCCAGAAGGGCTGATCTCAACCAGTCGGGCTGCACAGCCTGAGTCCTGGGGTAGGCCAGTCCTGAGCCAATGTGCCACCTGAAGAATGAAAGCCAAGTTTCCTTGCCACAGGAAAGCACACCGAGGCCTGGTGTTTTCTCTATGAAATTGACGTGGGCTTGAAGGGTGAAGCCTATACCGCATTGTGGAAAAGCTCGGGGTTACGGCTCTCTTTCTCCCTCTCTCGGTCCCATACCCAGGGCTCAGCCGAGTGGGAATGCAGAGTGGCAGAGACTTCCTCTCTGCCGGACTCAGAAGGCTTCTTCCCTTTAGGGCAATGCCGTTTGTGCCTTACTTCGTGGAGGAGGAATGAGGGCCCCCTGAGATATTCTGACATGAAATACCTAACGACAGAGGATCTGGAGGAGCTGGTTTCTGGGCGGAAGGAGCCAAAAAGCCTGCATTGCTAAGGTCTCTTTGAGAGCTGCCAGACACTCTGCCGTCCTAGGCCTCAGAATTGGACATTGTGACGGCATGGCAACACTTGGAATCCTAGGACGCAGTGGAAGCGCGACTCGCAAACTGGATGGAAGAAGTTTCCAAGCACAGTGTTCTTTCATGTACCAAAGAGAACGCTAGTGTCTGAGGCTGGTAGCCTTGTTGCTAGAGAGAACTGGCATCCCCGTGGGCCTGTTGGCTACTTTCCTGTTTCCGACCCTCTCAGGAAACTCCTCCAAAAAGCCTTTGGGACCCGCTTAGAGAGAACAGCTGCCAAGTGGATGCACAGAACATTAACCTAGCTCCCGGCCCAGGGTCCCAAGCATCCATCTTTCTCTGGACGGTACCTACCCCACCCAGGGATTCAAGCAGGGAGTTGGCCTTCTACAACTTACACAGGAAACTGGGAGGAGATGTAGGGCCACTCTACTTGCGCTCACACTACGTGGCCCGGAGAAGTTATCACGCAGCAGAATTCAACCCCCTTCCTCTACACGTGCGTACCCCAAAGAAGCGCTGGGCAGTGGGTGTTCTCAGGCCAAGAGCAGTCCTTGTTCTGGGCTGCACCTGCTCTGTGGTTCGAAGGATCTCTGACTCTGCTCCTTCGGAAGCATTTCAGGGCTGACGCTATCCCTGGGCTGCCGAAGCAAAGAGGCATAGAGGCCTTTCACACGGAAGGCATGGGCTTGTATCCCCTGAAGAAAGTGTAGGTCGCCCCTCCCTGGCCGGAGGCGTGTAAGTTGACACCATTTGCTCTGCCCATGGAAAATGCAAGGAGGTGGACTCGATTTGGGCTGCCTGGTGAAACAACCTGCAGTCACCAGCCCCCTGAGTACCTTTCCTGAACTTTGATTCCTAGCTAGGTCAACTCGGCCTTCGGAGGCTAGATGGGACCAAACGTGTTAAGCTTGTGGGGAAAGCCTTTGACCAATGGCCAATATGCTTGTCCCTGTGCGAGGGTTAGGCAGGAACTTGCCAGCACAGGGTTTTGACCTTACCATAAGCTGTCCCTTTGGGCTGAAGCAGGCGGCGTGTGTGGATCACAGCCTGGGAAGCAGGGCCTCAGGGGAATCTGCCAACAGACTGCCCTCCATGATAGCCAGCTGAGAAAAGGTGGCAAGGCTGATGGAATCCGCTTACAATGAAATGTTTCTCTTCAGCAGAGGAGATTTTGCTACCACACGTCAGCAGCTCCTCTCCCTCAGAGTGCTGTTCCTGGGTAGACTAGGAAAAGCCACCACGTTCCCCAGCTTAGGAGAGGCTCTTTTCCTAGTTGGTTTCAACCGTGAGAGAGCCAGAAGGGCTGATCTCAACCAGTCGGGCTGCACAGCCTGAGTCCTGGGGTAGGCCAGTCCTGAGCCAATGTGCCACCTGAAGAATGAAAGCCAAGTTTCCTTGCCACAGGAAAGCACACCGAGGCCTGGTGTTTTCTCTATGAAATTGACGTGGGCTTGAAGGGTGAGGCCTATACCGCATTGTGGAAAAGCTCGGGGTTACGGCTCTCTTTCTCCCTCTCTCGGTCCCATACCCAGGGCTCAGCCGAGTGGGAATGCAGAGTGGCAGAGACTTCCTCTCTGCCGGACTCAGAAGGCTTCTTCCCTTTAGGGCAATGCCGTTTGTGCCTTACTTCGTGGAGGAGGAATGAGGGCCCCCTGAGATATTCTGACATGAAATACCTAACGACAGAGGATCTGGAGGAGCTGGTTTCTGGGCGGAAGGAGCCAAAAAGCCTGCATTGCTAAGGTCTCTTTGAGAGCTGCCAGACACTCTGCCGTCCTAGGCCTCAGAATTGGACATTGTGACGGCATGGCAACACTTGGAATCCTAGGACCCAGTGGAAGCACGACTCGCAAACTGGATGGAAGAAGTTTCCAAGCACAGTGTTCTTTCATGTACCAAAGAGAACGCTAGTGTCTGAGGCTGGTAGCCTTGTTGCTAGAGAGAACTGGCATCCCCGTGGGCCTGTTGGCTACTTTCCTGTTTCCGACCCTCTCAGGAAACTCCTCCAAAAAGCCTTTGGGACCCGCTTAGAGAGAACAGCTGCCAAGTGGATGCACAGAACATTAACCTAGCTCCCAGCCCAGGGTCCCAAGTATCCATCTTTCTCTGGACGGTACGTACCCCACCCAGGGATTCAAGCAGGGAGTTGGCCTTCTACAACTTACACAGGAAACTGGGAGGAGGTGTAGGGCCACTCTACTTGCGCTCACACTACGTGGCCCGGAGAAGTTATCACGCAGCAGAATTCAACCCCCTTCCTCTACACGTGCGTACCCCAAAGAAGCGCTGGGCAGTGGGTGTTCTCAGGCCAAGAGCAGTCCTTGTTCTGGGCTGCACCTGCTCTGTGGTTCGAAGGATCTCTGACTCTGCTCCTTCGGAAGCATTTCAGGGCTGACGCTATCCCTGGGCTGCCGAAGCAAAGAGGCATAGAGGCCTTTCACACGGAAGGCATGGGCTTGTATCCCCTGAAGAAAGTGTAGGTCGCCCCTCCCTGGCCGGAGGCGTGTAAGTTGACACCATTTGCTCTGCCCATGGAAAATGCAAGGCGGTGGACTCGATTTGGGCTGCCTGGTGAAAGAACCTGCAGTCACCAGCCCCCTGAGTACCTTTCCTGAACTTTGATTCCTAGCTAGGTCAACTCGGCCTTCGGAGGCTAGATGGGACCAAACGTGTTAAGCCTGTGGGGAAAGCCTTTGACCAATGGCCAATATGCTTGTCCCTGTGCGAGGGTTAGGCAGGAACTTGCCAGCACAGGGTTTTGACCTTACCATAAGCTGTCCCTTTGGGCTGAAGCAGGCGGTGTGTGTGTATCACAGCCTGGGAAGCAGGGCCTCAGGGGAATCTGCCAACAGACTGCCCTCCATGATAGCCAGCTGAGAAAAGGTGGCAAGGCTGATGGAATCCGCTTACAATGAAATGTTTCTCTTCAGCAGAGGAGATTTTGCTACCACACGTCAGCAGCTCCTCTCCCTCAGAGTGCTGTTCCTGGGTAGACTAGGAAAAGCCACCACGTTCCCAGCTTAGGAGAGGCTCTTTTCCTAGTTGGTTTCAACCGTGAGAGAGCCAGAAGGGCTGATCTCCACCAGTCGGGCTGCACAGCCTGAGAGCTTCGGGTAGGGCAGTCCTGAGCCAATGTGCCACCTTAGGAATGCAAGCCAAGTTTCCTTGCCACAGGAAGGCTCATCGAGGCCTGGTGTTTTCTCTATGAAACTGACGTGGGCTTGAAGGGTGAGGCCTTTACAACAATGTGTTTGGAGGTACTCGATTTGGGCTGCCTGGTGAAAGAACCTGCGCTCACCAGCACCCTGAGTACCTTTCCTGAACTTTGATTCCTAGCTGGGTGAACTCGCCCTTCGGAGGCTAGATGGGACCAAACGTGTTAAGCTTGTGGGGAAAGCCTTTGACCAATGGCCAATATGCTTGTGCTTGTGCGAGGGTTACGCAGGCACTTGCCAACACAGGGTTTTTACCTTACCATAAGCTGTCCCTTTGGGCTGAAGCAGGCGGCGTGTGTGGATCACAGCCTGGGAAGCAGGACCTCAGGGGAGTCTGCCAACAGACTGCCCTCCAGTATAGCCAGCTGAGAAAAGGTGGCAAGGCTGATGGAACCCGCTTACAACGAAATGTTTCTCTTCAGCAGAGGAGATTTTGCTACCACACGTCAGCAGCTCCTCTCCCTCAGAGTGCTGTTCCTGGGTAGGCTAGGAAAAGCCACCACGTTCCCAGCTTAGGAGAGGCTCTTTTCCTAGCTGGTTTCAACCGTGAGAGAGCCAGAAGGGCTGATCTCCACCAGTCGGGCTGCACAGCCTGAGTGCTTCGGGTAGGGCAGTCCTGAGCCAATGTGCCACCTTAGGAATGCAAGCCAAGTTTCCTTGCCACAGGAAGGCTCACCGAGGCCTGGTGTTTTCTCTATGAAACTGACGTGGGCTTGAAGGGTGAGGCCTTTACAACAATGTGTTTGGAGGTACTCGATTTGGGCTGCCCGGTGAAAGAACCTGCGCTCACCAGCACCCTGAGTACCTTTCCTGAACTTTGATTCCTAGCTGGGTGAACTCGCCCTTCGAAGGCTAGATGGGACCAAACGTGTTAAGCTTGTGGGGAAAGCCTTTGACCAATGGCCAATATGCTTGTGCTTGTGCGAGGGTTACGCAGGCACTTGCCAACACAGGGTTTTGACCTTACCATAAGCTGTCCCTTTGGGCTGAAGCAGGCGGCGTGTGTGGATCACAGCCTGGGAAGCAGGACCTCAGGGGAGTCTGCCAACAGACTGCCCTCCAGTAGAGCCAGCTGAGAAAAGGTGGCAAGGCTGATGGAACCCGCTTACAACGAAATGTTTCTCTTCAGCAGAGGAGACTTTGCTACCACACGTCAGCAGCTCCTCTCCCTCAGAGCGCTGTTCCTGTGTAGACTAGGAAAAGCCACCACGTTCCCCAGCTTAGGGGAGGCTCTTTTCCTAGTTGGTTTCATCCGTGAGAGAGCCAGAAGGGCTGATCTCAACCAGTCGGGCTGCACAGCCTGAGTCCTGGGGTAGGCCAGTCCTGAGCCAATGTGCCACCTGAAGAATGAAAGCCAAGTTTCCTTGCCACAGGAAAGCACACCGAGGCCTGGTGTTTTCTCTATGAAATTGACGTGGGCTTGAAGGGTGAAGCCTATACCGCATTGTGGAAAAGCTCGGGGTTACGGCTCTCTTTCTCCCTCTCTCGGTCCCATACCCAGGGCTCAGCCGAGTGGGAATGCAGAGTGGCAGAGACTTCCTCTCTGCCGGACTCAGAAGGCTTCTTCCCTTTAGGGCAATGCCGTTTGTGCCTTACTTCGTGGAGGAGGAATGAGGGCCCCCTGAGATATTCTGACATGAAATACCTAACGACAGAGGATCTGGAGGAGCTGGTTTCTGGGCGGAAGGAGCCAAAAAGCCTGCATTGCTAAGGTCTCTTTGAGAGCTGCCAGACACTCTGCCGTCCTAGGCCTCAGAATTGGACATTGTGACGGCATGGCAACACTTGGAATCCTAGGACGCAGTGGAAGCGCGACTCGCAAACTGGATGGAAGAAGTTTCCAAGCACAGTGTTCTTTCATGTACCAAAGAGAACGCTAGTGTCTGAGGCTGGTAGCCTTGTTGCTAGAGAGAACTGGCATCCCCGTGGGCCTGTTGGCTACTTTCCTGTTTCCGACCCTCTCAGGAAACTCCTCCAAAAAGCCTTTGGGACCCGCTTAGAGAGAACAGCTGCCAAGTGGATGCACAGAACATTAACCTAGCTCCCGGCCCAGGGTCCCAAGCATCCATCTTTCTCTGGACGGTACCTACCCCACCCAGGGATTCAAGCAGGGAGTTGGCCTTCTACAACTTACACAGGAAACTGGGAGGAGATGTAGGGCCACTCTACTTGCGCTCACACTACGTGGCCCGGAGAAGTTATCACGCAGCAGAATTCAACCCCCTTCCTCTACACGTGCGTACCCCAAAGAAGCGCTGGGCAGTGGGTGTTCTCAGGCCAAGAGCAGTCCTTGTTCTGGGCTGCACCTGCTCTGTGGTTCGAAGGATCTCTGACTCTGCTCCTTCGGAAGCATTTCAGGGCTGACGCTATCCCTGGGCTGCCGAAGCAAAGAGGCATAGAGGCCTTTCACACGGAAGGCATGGGCTTGTATCCCCTGAAGAAAGTGTAGGTCGCCCCTCCCTGGCCGGAGGCGTGTAAGTTGACACCATTTGCTCTGCCCATGGAAAATGCAAGGAGGTGGACTCGATTTGGGCTGCCTGGTGAAACAACCTGCAGTCACCAGCCCCCTGAGTACCTTTCCTGAACTTTGATTCCTAGCTAGGTCAACTCGGCCTTCGGAGGCTAGATGGGACCAAACGTGTTAAGCTTGTGGGGAAAGCCTTTGACCAATGGCCAATATGCTTGTCCCTGTGCGAGGGTTAGGCAGGAACTTGCCAGCACAGGGTTTTGACCTTACCATAAGCTGTCCCTTTGGGCTGAAGCAGGCGGCGTGTGTGGATCACAGCCTGGGAAGCAGGGCCTCAGGGGAATCTGCCAACAGACTGCCCTCCATGATAGCCAGCTGAGAAAAGGTGGCAAGGCTGATGGAATCCGCTTACAATGAAATGTTTCTCTTCAGCAGAGGAGATTTTGCTACCACACGTCAGCAGCTCCTCTCCCTCAGAGTGCTGTTCCTGGGTAGACTAGGAAAAGCCACCACGTTCCCCAGCTTAGGAGAGGCTCTTTTCCTAGTTGGTTTCAACCGTGAGAGAGCCAGAAGGGCTGATCTCAACCAGTCGGGCTGCACAGCCTGAGTCCTGGGGTAGGCCAGTCCTGAGCCAATGTGCCACCTGAAGAATGAAAGCCAAGTTTCCTTGCCACAGGAAAGCACACCGAGGCCTGGTGTTTTCTCTATGAAATTGACGTGGGCTTGAAGGGTGAGGCCTATACCGCATTGTGGAAAAGCTCGGGGTTACGGCTCTCTTTCTCCCTCTCTCGGTCCCATACCCAGGGCTCAGCCGAGTGGGAATGCAGAGTGGCAGAGACTTCCTCTCTGCCGGACTCAGAAGGCTTCTTCCCTTTAGGGCAATGCCGTTTGTGCCTTACTTCGTGGAGGAGGAATGAGGGCCCCCTGAGATATTCTGACATGAAATACCTAACGACAGAGGATCTGGAGGAGCTGGTTTCTGGGCGGAAGGAGCCAAAAAGCCTGCATTGCTAAGGTCTCTTTGAGAGCTGCCAGACACTCTGCCGTCCTAGGCCTCAGAATTGGACATTGTGACGGCATGGCAACACTTGGAATCCTAGGACCCAGTGGAAGCACGACTCGCAAACTGGATGGAAGAAGTTTCCAAGCACAGTGTTCTTTCATGTACCAAAGAGAACGCTAGTGTCTGAGGCTGGTAGCCTTGTTGCTAGAGAGAACTGGCATCCCCGTGGGCCTGTTGGCTACTTTCCTGTTTCCGACCCTCTCAGGAAACTCCTCCAAAAAGCCTTTGGGACCCGCTTAGAGAGAACAGCTGCCAAGTGGATGCACAGAACATTAACCTAGCTCCCAGCCCAGGGTCCCAAGTATCCATCTTTCTCTGGACGGTACGTACCCCACCCAGGGATTCAAGCAGGGAGTTGGCCTTCTACAACTTACACAGGAAACTGGGAGGAGGTGTAGGGCCACTCTACTTGCGCTCACACTACGTGGCCCGGAGAAGTTATCACGCAGCAGAATTCAACCCCCTTCCTCTACACGTGCGTACCCCAAAGAAGCGCTGGGCAGTGGGTGTTCTCAGGCCAAGAGCAGTCCTTGTTCTGGGCTGCACCTGCTCTGTGGTTCGAAGGATCTCTGACTCTGCTCCTTCGGAAGCATTTCAGGGCTGACGCTATCCCTGGGCTGCCGAAGCAAAGAGGCATAGAGGCCTTTCACACGGAAGGCATGGGCTTGTATCCCCTGAAGAAAGTGTAGGTCGCCCCTCCCTGGCCGGAGGCGTGTAAGTTGACACCATTTGCTCTGCCCATGGAAAATGCAAGGCGGTGGACTCGATTTGGGCTGCCTGGTGAAAGAACCTGCAGTCACCAGCCCCCTGAGTACCTTTCCTGAACTTTGATTCCTAGCTAGGTCAACTCGGCCTTCGGAGGCTAGATGGGACCAAACGTGTTAAGCCTGTGGGGAAAGCCTTTGACCAATGGCCAATATGCTTGTCCCTGTGCGAGGGTTAGGCAGGAACTTGCCAGCACAGGGTTTTGACCTTACCATAAGCTGTCCCTTTGGGCTGAAGCAGGCGGTGTGTGTGTATCACAGCCTGGGAAGCAGGGCCTCAGGGGAATCTGCCAACAGACTGCCCTCCATGATAGCCAGCTGAGAAAAGGTGGCAAGGCTGATGGAATCCGCTTACAATGAAATGTTTCTCTTCAGCAGAGGAGATTTTGCTACCACACGTCAGCAGCTCCTCTCCCTCAGAGTGCTGTTCCTGGGTAGACTAGGAAAAGCCACCACGTTCCCAGCTTAGGAGAGGCTCTTTTCCTAGTTGGTTTCAACCGTGAGAGAGCCAGAAGGGCTGATCTCCACCAGTCGGGCTGCACAGCCTGAGAGCTTCGGGTAGGGCAGTCCTGAGCCAATGTGCCACCTTAGGAATGCAAGCCAAGTTTCCTTGCCACAGGAAGGCTCACCGAGGCCTGGTGTTTTCTCTATGAAACTGACGTGGGCTTGAAGGGTGAGGCCTTTACAACAATGTGTTTGGAGGTACTCGATTTGGGCTGCCTGGTGAAAGAACCTGCGCTCACCAGCACCCTGAGTACCTTTCCTGAACTTTGATTCCTAGCTGGGTGAACTCGCCCTTCGGAGGCTAGATGGGACCAAACGTGTTAAGCTTGTGGGGAAAGCCTTTGACCAATGGCCAATATGCTTGTGCTTGTGCGAGGGTTACGCAGGCACTTGCCAACACAGGGTTTTTACCTTACCATAAGCTGTCCCTTTTTGCTGAAGCAGGCGGCGTGTGTGGATCACAGCCTGGGAAGCAGGACCTCAGGGGAGTCTGCCAACAGACTGCCCTCCAGTATAGCCAGCTGAGAAAAGGTGGCAAGGCTGATGGAACCCGCTTACAACGAAATGTTTCTCTTCAGCAGAGGAGATTTTGCTACCACACGTCAGCAGCTCCTCTCCCTCAGAGTGCTGTTCCTGGGTAGGCTAGGAAAAGCCACCACGTTCCCAGCTTAGGAGAGGCTCTTTTCCTAGCTGGTTTCAACCGTGAGAGAGCCAGAAGGGCTGATCTCCACCAGTCGGGCTGCACAGCCTGAGTGCTTCGGGTAGGGCAGTCCTGAGCCAATGTGCCACCTTAGGAATGCAAGCCAAGTTTCCTTGCCACAGGAAGGCTCACCGAGGCCTGGTGTTTTCTCTATGAAACTGACGTGGGCTTGAAGGGTGAGGCCTTTACAACAATGTGTTTGGAGGTACTCGATTTGGGCTGCCCGGTGAAAGAACCTGCGCTCACCAGCACCCTGAGTACCTTTCCTGAACTTTGATTCCTAGCTGGGTGAACTCGCCCTTCGAAGGCTAGATGGGACCAAACGTGTTAAGCTTGTGGGGAAAGCCTTTGACCAATGGCCAATATGCTTGTGCTTGTGCGAGGGTTACGCAGGCACTTGCCAACACAGGGTTTTTACCTTACCATAAGCTGTCCCTTTGGGCTGAAGCAGGCGGCGTGTGTGGATCACAGCCTGGGAAGCAGGACCTCAGGGGAGTCTGCCAACAGACTGCCCTCCAGTATAGCCAGCTGAGAAAAGGTGGCAAGGCTGATGGATCCCGCTTACAACGAAATGTTTCTCTTCAGCAGAGGAGACTTTGCTACCACACGTCAGCAGCTCCTCTCCCTCAGAGCGCTGTTCCTGTGTAGACTAGGAAAAGCCACCACGTTCCCCAGCTTAGGGGAGGCTCTTTTCCTAGTTGGTTTCATCCGTGAGAGAGCCAGAAGGGCTGATCTCAACCAGTCGGGCTGCACAGCCTGAGTCCTTGGGGTAGGGCAGTCCTGAGCCAATGGGCCACCTAAGGAATGACAGCAAAGTTTCCTTGCCACAGGAAAGCACACCGAGGCCTGGTGTTTTCTCTATGAAATTGACGTGGGCTTGAAGGGTGAAGCCTATACCGCATTGTGGAAAAGCTCGGGGTTACGGCTCTCTTTCTCCCTCTCTCGGTCCCATACCCAGGGCTCAGCCGAGTGGGAATGCAGAGTGGCAGAGACTTCCTCTCTGCCGGACTCAGAAGGCTTCTTCCCTTTAGGGCAATGCCGTTTGTGCCTTACTTCGTGGAGGAGGAATGAGGGCCCCCTGAGATATTCTGACATGAAATACCTAACGACAGAGGATCTGGAGGAGCTGGTTTCTGGGCGGAAGGAGCCAAAAAGCCTGCATTGCTAAGGTCTCTTTGAGAGCTGCCAGACACTCTGCCGTCCTAGGCCTCAGAATTGGACATTGTGACGGCATGGCAACACTTGGAATCCTAGGACGCAGTGGAAGCGCGACTCGCAAACTGGATGGAAGAAGTTTCCAAGCACAGTGTTCTTTCATGTACCAAAGAGAACGCTAGTGTCTGAGGCTGGTAGCCTTGTTGCTAGAGAGAACTGGCATCCCCGTGGGCCTGTTGGCTACTTTCCTGTTTCCGACCCTCTCAGGAAACTCCTCCAAAAAGCCTTTGGGACCCGCTTAGAGAGAACAGCTGCCAAGTGGATGCACAGAACATTAACCTAGCTCCCGGCCCAGGGTCCCAAGCATCCATCTTTCTCTGGACGGTACCTACCCCACCCAGGGATTCAAGCAGGGAGTTGGCCTTCTACAACTTACACAGGAAACTGGGAGGAGATGTAGGGCCACTCTACTTGCGCTCACACTACGTGGCCCGGAGAAGTTATCACGCAGCAGAATTCAACCCCCTTCCTCTACACGTGCGTACCCCAAAGAAGCGCTGGGCAGTGGGTGTTCTCAGGCCAAGAGCAGTCCTTGTTCTGGGCTGCACCTGCTCTGTGGTTCGAAGGATCTCTGACTCTGCTCCTTCGGAAGCATTTCAGGGCTGACGCTATCCCTGGGCTGCCGAAGCAAAGAGGCATAGAGGCCTTTCACACGGAAGGCATGGGCTTGTATCCCCTGAAGAAAGTGTAGGTCGCCCCTCCCTGGCCGGAGGCGTGTAAGTTGACACCATTTGCTCTGCCCATGGAAAATGCAAGGAGGTGGACTCGATTTGGGCTGCCTGGTGAAACAACCTGCAGTCACCAGCCCCCTGAGTACCTTTCCTGAACTTTGATTCCTAGCTAGGTCAACTCGGCCTTCGGAGGCTAGATGGGACCAAACGTGTTAAGCTTGTGGGGAAAGCCTTTGACCAATGGCCAATATGCTTGTCCCTGTGCGAGGGTTAGGCAGGAACTTGCCAGCACAGGGTTTTGACCTTACCATAAGCTGTCCCTTTGGGCTGAAGCAGGCGGCGTGTGTGGATCACAGCCTGGGAAGCAGGGCCTCAGGGGAATCTGCCAACAGACTGCCCTCCATGATAGCCAGCTGAGAAAAGGTGGCAAGGCTGATGGAATCCGCTTACAATGAAATGTTTCTCTTCAGCAGAGGAGATTTTGCTACCACACGTCAGCAGCTCCTCTCCCTCAGAGTGCTGTTCCTGGGTAGACTAGGAAAAGCCACCACGTTCCCCAGCTTAGGAGAGGCTCTTTTCCTAGTTGGTTTCAACCGTGAGAGAGCCAGAAGGGCTGATCTCAACCAGTCGGGCTGCACAGCCTGAGTCCTGGGGTAGGCCAGTCCTGAGCCAATGTGCCACCTGAAGAATGAAAGCCAAGTTTCCTTGCCACAGGAAAGCACACCGAGGCCTGGTGTTTTCTCTATGAAATTGACGTGGGCTTGAAGGGTGAGGCCTATACCGCATTGTGGAAAAGCTCGGGGTTACGGCTCTCTTTCTCCCTCTCTCGGTCCCATACCCAGGGCTCAGCCGAGTGGGAATGCAGAGTGGCAGAGACTTCCTCTCTGCCGGACTCAGAAGGCTTCTTCCCTTTAGGGCAATGCCGTTTGTGCCTTACTTCGTGGAGGAGGAATGAGGGCCCCCTGAGATATTCTGACATGAAATACCTAACGACAGAGGATCTGGAGGAGCTGGTTTCTGGGCGGAAGGAGCCAAAAAGCCTGCATTGCTAAGGTCTCTTTGAGAGCTGCCAGACACTCTGCCGTCCTAGGCCTCAGAATTGGACATTGTGACGGCATGGCAACACTTGGAATCCTAGGACCCAGTGGAAGCACGACTCGCAAACTGGATGGAAGAAGTTTCCAAGCACAGTGTTCTTTCATGTACCAAAGAGAACGCTAGTGTCTGAGGCTGGTAGCCTTGTTGCTAGAGAGAACTGGCATCCCCGTGGGCCTGTTGGCTACTTTCCTGTTTCCGACCCTCTCAGGAAACTCCTCCAAAAAGCCTTTGGGACCCGCTTAGAGAGAACAGCTGCCAAGTGGATGCACAGAACATTAACCTAGCTCCCAGCCCAGGGTCCCAAGTATCCATCTTTCTCTGGACGGTACGTACCCCACCCAGGGATTCAAGCAGGGAGTTGGCCTTCTACAACTTACACAGGAAACTGGGAGGAGGTGTAGGGCCACTCTACTTGCGCTCACACTACGTGGCCCGGAGAAGTTATCACGCAGCAGAATTCAACCCCCTTCCTCTACACGTGCGTACCCCAAAGAAGCGCTGGGCAGTGGGTGTTCTCAGGCCAAGAGCAGTCCTTGTTCTGGGCTGCACCTGCTCTGTGGTTCGAAGGATCTCTGACTCTGCTCCTTCGGAAGCATTTCAGGGCTGACGCTATCCCTGGGCTGCCGAAGCAAAGAGGCATAGAGGCCTTTCACACGGAAGGCATGGGCTTGTATCCCCTGAAGAAAGTGTAGGTCGCCCCTCCCTGGCCGGAGGCGTGTAAGTTGACACCATTTGCTCTGCCCATGGAAAATGCAAGGCGGTGGACTCGATTTGGGCTGCCTGGTGAAAGAACCTGCAGTCACCAGCCCCCTGAGTACCTTTCCTGAACTTTGATTCCTAGCTAGGTCAACTCGGCCTTCGGAGGCTAGATGGGACCAAACGTGTTAAGCTTGTGGGGAAAGCCTTTGACCAATGGCCAATATGCTTGTCCCTGTGCGAGGGTTAGGCAGGAACTTGCCAGCACAGGGTTTTGACCTTACCATAAGCTGTCCCTTTGGGCTGAAGCAGGCGGTGTGTGTGTATCACAGCCTGGGAAGCAGGGCCTCAGGGGAATCTGCCAACAGACTGCCCTCCATGATAGCCAGCTGAGAAAAGGTGGCAAGGCTGATGGAATCCGCTTACAATGAAATGTTTCTCTTCAGCAGAGGAGATTTTGCTACCACACGTCAGCAGCTCCTCTCCCTCAGAGTGCTGTTCCTGGGTAGACTAGGAAAAGCCACCACGTTCCCAGCTTAGGAGAGGCTCTTTTCCTAGTTGGTTTCAACCGTGAGAGAGCCAGAAGGGCTGATCTCCACCAGTCGGGCTGCACAGCCTGAGAGCTTCGGGTAGGGCAGTCCTGAGCCAATGTGCCACCTTAGGAATGCAAGCCAAGTTTCCTTGCCACAGGAAGGCTCATCGAGGCCTGGTGTTTTCTCTATGAAACTGACGTGGGCTTGAAGGGTGAGGCCTTTACAACAATGTGTTTGGAGGTACTCGATTTGGGCTGCCTGGTGAAAGAACCTGCGCTCACCAGCACCCTGAGTACCTTTCCTGAACTTTGATTCCTAGCTGGGTGAACTCGCCCTTCGGAGGCTAGATGGGACCAAACGTGTTAAGCTTGTGGGGAAAGCCTTTGACCAATGGCCAATATGCTTGTGCTTGTGCGAGGGTTACGCAGGCACTTGCCAACACAGGGTTTTTACCTTACCATAAGCTGTCCCTTTGGGCTGAAGCAGGCGGCGTGTGTGGATCACAGCCTGGGAAGCAGGACCTCAGGGGAGTCTGCCAACAGACTGCCCTCCAGTATAGCCAGCTGAGAAAAGGTGGCAAGGCTGATGGAACCCGCTTACAACGAAATGTTTCTCTTCAGCAGAGGAGATTTTGCTACCACACGTCAGCAGCTCCTCTCCCTCAGAGTGCTGTTCCTGGGTAGGCTAGGAAAAGCCACCACGTTCCCAGCTTAGGAGAGGCTCTTTTCCTAGCTGGTTTCAACCGTGAGAGAGCCAGAAGGGCTGATCTCCACCAGTCGGGCTGCACAGCCTGAGTGCTTCGGGTAGGGCAGTCCTGAGCCAATGTGCCACCTTAGGAATGCAAGCCAAGTTTCCTTGCCACAGGAAGGCTCACCGAGGCCTGGTGTTTTCTCTATGAAACTGACGTGGGCTTGAAGGGTGAGGCCTTTACAACAATGTGTTTGGAGGTACTCGATTTGGGCTGCCTGGTGAAAGAACCTGCGCTCACCAGCACCCTGAGTACCTTTCCTGAACTTTGATTCCTAGCTGGGTGAACTCGCCCTTCGAAGGCTAGATGGGACCAAACGTGTTAAGCTTGTGGGGAAAGCCTTTGACCAATGGCCAATATGCTTGTGCTTGTGCGAGGGTTACGCAGGCACTTGCCAACACAGGGTTTTGACCTTACCATAAGCTGTCCCTTTGGGCTGAAGCAGGCGGCGTGTGTGGATCACAGCCTGGGAAGCAGGACCTCAGGGGAGTCTGCCAACAGACTGCCCTCCAGTATAGCCAGCTGAGAAAAGGTGGCAAGGCTGATGGATCCCGCTTACAACGAAATGTTTCTCTTCAGCAGAGGAGACTTTGCTACCACACGTCAGCAGCTCCTCTCCCTCAGAGCGCTGTTCCTGTGTAGACTAGGAAAAGCCACCACGTTCCCCAGCTTAGGGGAGGCTCTTTTCCTAGTTGGTTTCATCCGTGAGAGAGCCAGAAGGGCTGATCTCAACCAGTCGGGCTGCACAGCCTGAGTCCTTGGGGTAGGGCAGTCCTGAGCCAATGGGCCACCTAAGGAATGACAGCAAAGTTTCCTTGCCACAGGAAAGCACACCGAGGCCTGGTGTTTTCTCTATGAAATTGACGTGGGCTTGAAGGGTGAAGCCTATACCGCATTGTGGAAAAGCTCGGGGTTACGGCTCTCTTTCTCCCTCTCTCGGTCCCATACCCAGGGCTCAGCCGAGTGGGAATGCAGAGTGGCAGAGACTTCCTCTCTGCCGGACTCAGAAGGCTTCTTCCCTTTAGGGCAATGCCGTTTGTGCCTTACTTCGTGGAGGAGGAATGAGGGCCCCCTGAGATATTCGGACATGAAATACCTAACGACAGAGGATCTGGAGGAGCTGGTTTCTGGGCGGAAGGAGCCAAAAAGCCTGCATTGCTAAGGTCTCTTTGAGAGCTGCCAGACACTCTGCCGTCCTAGGCCTCAGAATTGGACATTGTGACGGCATGGCAACACTTGGAATCCTAGGACGCAGTGGAAGCGCGACTCGCAAACTGGATGGAAGAAGTTTCCAAGCACAGTGTTCTTTCATGTACCAAAGAGAACGCTAGTGTCTGAGGCTGGTAGCCTTGTTGCTAGAGAGAACTGGCATCCCCGTGGGCCTGTTGGCTACTTTCCTGTTTCCGACCCTCTCAGGAAACTCCTCCAAAAAGCCTTTGGGACCCGCTTAGAGAGAACAGCTGCCAAGTGGATGCACAGAACATTAACCTAGCTCCCGGCCCAGGGTCCCAAGCATCCATCTTTCTCTGGACGGTACCTACCCCACCCAGGGATTCAAGCAGGGAGTTGGCCTTCTACAACTTACACAGGAAACTGGGAGGAGATGTAGGGCCACTCTACTTGCGCTCACACTACGTGGCCCGGAGAAGTTATCACGCAGCAGAATTCAACCCCCTTCCTCTACACGTGCGTACCCCAAAGAAGCGCTGGGCAGTGGGTGTTCTCAGGCCAAGAGCAGTCCTTGTTCTGGGCTGCACCTGCTCTGTGGTTCGAAGGATCTCTGACTCTGCTCCTTCGGAAGCATTTCAGGGCTGACGCTATCCCTGGGCTGCCGAAGCAAAGAGGCATAGAGGCCTTTCACACGGAAGGCATGGGCTTGTATCCCCTGAAGAAAGTGTAGGTCGCCCCTCCCTGGCCGGAGGCGTGTAAGTTGACACCATTTGCTCTGCCCATGGAAAATGCAAGGAGGTGGACTCGATTTGGGCTGCCTGGTGAAACAACCTGCAGTCACCAGCCCCCTGAGTACCTTTCCTGAACTTTGATTCCTAGCTAGGTCAACTCGGCCTTCGGAGGCTAGATGGGACCAAACGTGTTAAGCTTGTGGGGAAAGCCTTTGACCAATGGCCAATATGCTTGTCCCTGTGCGAGGGTTAGGCAGGAACTTGCCAGCACAGGGTTTTGACCTTACCATAAGCTGTCCCTTTGGGCTGAAGCAGGCGGCGTGTGTGGATCACAGCCTGGGAAGCAGGGCCTCAGGGGAATCTGCCAACAGACTGCCCTCCATGATAGCCAGCTGAGAAAAGGTGGCAAGGCTGATGGAATCCGCTTACAATGAAATGTTTCTCTTCAGCAGAGGAGATTTTGCTACCACACGTCAGCAGCTCCTCTCCCTCAGAGTGCTGTTCCTGGGTAGACTAGGAAAAGCCACCACGTTCCCCAGCTTAGGAGAGGCTCTTTTCCTAGTTGGTTTCAACCGTGAGAGAGCCAGAAGGGCTGATCTCAACCAGTCGGGCTGCACAGCCTGAGTCCTGGGGTAGGCCAGTCCTGAGCCAATGTGCCACCTGAAGAATGAAAGCCAAGTTTCCTTGCCACAGGAAAGCACACCGAGGCCTGGTGTTTTCTCTATGAAATTGACGTGGGCTTGAAGGGTGAGGCCTATACCGCATTGTGGAAAAGCTCGGGGTTACGGCTCTCTTTCTCCCTCTCTCGGTCCCATACCCAGGGCTCAGCCGAGTGGGAATGCAGAGTGGCAGAGACTTCCTCTCTGCCGGACTCAGAAGGCTTCTTCCCTTTAGGGCAATGTCGTTTGTGCCTTACTTCGTGGAGGAGGAATGAGGGCCCCCTGAGATATTCTGACATGAAATACCTAACGACAGAGGATCTGGAGGAGCTGGTTTCTGGGCGGAAGGAGCCAAAAAGCCTGCATTGCTAAGGTCTCTTTGAGAGCTGCCAGACACTCTGCCGTCCTAGGCCTCAGAATTGGACATTGTGACGGCATGGCAACACTTGGAATCCTAGGACCCAGTGGAAGCACGACTCGCAAACTGGATGGAAGAAGTTTCCAAGCACAGTGTTCTTTCATGTACCAAAGAGAACGCTAGTGTCTGAGGCTGGTAGCCTTGTTGCTAGAGAGAACTGGCATCCCCGTGGGCCTGTTGGCTACTTTCCTGTTTCCGACCCTGTCAGGAAACTCCTCCAAAAAGCCTTTGGGACCCGCTTAGAGAGAACAGCTGCCAAGTGGATGCACAGAACATTAACCTAGCTCCCAGCCCAGGGTCCCAAGTATCCATCTTTCTCTGGACGGTACGTACCCCACCCAGGGATTCAAGCAGGGAGTTGGCCTTCTACAACTTACACAGGAAACTGGGAGGAGGTGTAGGGCCACTCTACTTGCGCTCACACTACGTGGCCCGGAGAAGTTATCACGCAGCAGAATTCAACCCCCTTCCTCTACACGTGCGTACCCCAAAGAAGCGCTGGGCAGTGGGTGTTCTCAGGCCAAGAGCAGTCCTTGTTCTGGGCTGCACCTGCTCTGTGGTTCGAAGGATCTCTGACTCTGCTCCTTCGGAAGCATTTCAGGGCTGACGCTATCCCTGGGCTGCCGAAGCAAAGAGGCATAGAGGCCTTTCACACGGAAGGCATGGGCTTGTATCCCCTGAAGAAAGTGTAGGTCGCCCCTCCCTGGCCGGAGGCGTGTAAGTTGACACCATTTGCTCTGCCCATGGAAAATGCAAGGCGGTGGACTCGATTTGGGCTGCCTGGTGAAAGAACCTGCAGTCACCAGCCCCCTGAGTACCTTTCCTGAACTTTGATTCCTAGCTAGGTCAACTCGGCCTTCGGAGGCTAGATGGGACCAAACGTGTTAAGCTTGTGGGGAAAGCCTTTGACCAATGGCCAATATGCTTGTCCCTGTGCGAGGGTTAGGCAGGAACTTGCCAGCACAGGGTTTTGACCTTACCATAAGCTGTCCCTTTGAGCTGAAGCAGGCGGTGTGTGTGTATCACAGCCTGGGAAGCAGGGCCTCAGGGGAATCTGCCAACAGACTGCCCTCCATGATAGCCAGCTGAGAAAAGGTGGCAAGGCTGATGGAATCCGCTTACAATGAAATGTTTCTCTTCAGCAGAGGAGATTTTGCTACCACACGTCAGCAGCTCCTCTCCCTCAGAGTGCTGTTCCTGGGTAGGCTAGGAAAAGCCACCACGTTCCCAGCTTAGGAGAGGCTCTTTTCCTAGCTGGTTTCAACCGTGAGAGAGCCAGAAGGGCTGATCTCCACCAGTCGGGCTGCACAGCCTGAGTGCTTCGGGTAGGGCAGTCCTGAGCCAATGTGCCACCTTAGGAATGCAAGCCAAGTTTCCTTGCCACAGGAAGGCTCACCGAGGCCTGGTGTTTTCTCTATGAAACTGACGTGGGCTTGAAGGGTGAGGCCTTTACAACAATGTGTTTGGAGGTACTCGATTTGGGCTGCCCGGTGAAAGAACCTGCGCTCACCAGCACCCTGAGTACCTTTCCTGAACTTTGATTCCTAGCTGGGTGAACTCGCCCTTCGGAGGCTAGATGGGACCAAACGTGTTAAGCTTGTGGGGAAAGCCTTTGACCAATGGCCAATATGCTTGTGCTTGTGCGAGGGTTACGCAGGCACTTGCAACACAGGGTTTTGACCTTACCATAAGCTGTCCCTTTGGGCTGAAGCAGGCGGCGTGTGTGGATCACAGCCTGGGAAGCAGGACCTCAGGGGAGTCTGCCAACAGACTGCCCTCCAGTATAGCCAGCTGAGAAAAGGTGGCAAGGCTGATGGATCCCGCTTACAACGAAATGTTTCTCTTCAGCAGAGGAGACTTTGCTACCACACGTCAGCAGCTCCTCTCCCTCAGAGCGCTGTTCCTGGGTAGGCTAGGAAAAGCCACCACGTTCCCAGCTTAGGAGAGGCTCTTTTCGTAGCTGGTTTCAACCGTGAGAGAGCCAGAAGGGCTGATCTCCACCAGTCGGGCTGCACAGCCTGAGTGCTTCGGGTAGGGCAGTCCTGAGCCAATGTGCCACCTTAGGAATGCAAGCCAAGTTTCCTTGCCACAGGAAGGCTCACCGAGGCCTGGTGTTTTCTCTATGAAACTGACGTGGGCTTGAAGGGTGAGGCCTTTACAACAATGTGTTTGGAGGTACTCGATTTGGGCTGCCCGGTGAAAGAACCTGCGCTCACCAGCACCTTGAGTACCTTTCCTGAACTTTGATTCCTAGCTGGGTGAACTCGCCCTTCGAAGGCTAGATGGGACCAAACGTGTTAAGCTTGTGGGGAAAGCCTTTGACCAATGGCCAATATGCTTGTGCTTGTGCGAGGGTTACGCAGGCACTTGCAACACAGGGTTTTGAACTTACCATAAGCTGTCCCTTTGGGCTGAAGCAGGCGGCGTGTGTGGATCACAGCCTGGGAAGCAGGACCTCAGGGGAGTCTGCCAACAGACTGCCCTCCAGTATAGCCAGCTGAGAAAAGGTGGCAAGGCTGATGGAACCCGCTTACAACGAAATGTTTCTCTTCAGCAGAGGAGATTTTGCTACCACACGTCAGCAGCTCCTCTCCCTCAGAGTGCTGTTCCTGGGTAGGCTAGGAAAAGCCACCACGTTCCCAGCTTAGGAGAGGCTCTTTTCCTAGCTGGTTTCAACCGTGAGACAGCCAGAAGGGCTGATCTCCACCAGTCGGGCTGCACAGCCTGAGTGCTTCGGGTAGGGCAGTCCTGAGCCAATGTGCCACCTTAGGAATGCAAGCCAAGTTTCCTTGCCACAGGAAGGCTCACCGAGGCCTGGTGTTTTCTCTATGAAACTGACGTGGGCTTGAAGGGTGAGGCCTTTACAACAATGTGTTTGGAGGTACTCGATTTGGGCTGCCTGGTGAAAGAACCTGCGCTCACCAGCACCCTGAGTACCTTTCCTGAACTTTGATTCCTAGCTGGGTGAACTCGCCCTTCGGAGGCTAGATGGGACCAAACGTGTTAAGCTTGTGGGGAAAGCCTTTGACCAATGGCCAATATGCTTGTGCTTGTGCGAGGGTTACGCAGGCACTTGCAACACAGGGTTTTGACCTTACCATAAGCTGTCCCTTTGGGCTGAAGCAGGCGGCGTGTGTGGATCACAGCCTGGGAAGCAGGACCTCAGGGGAGTCTGCCAACAGACTGCCCTCCAGTATAGCCAGCTGAGAAAAGGTGGCAAGGCTGATGGAACCCGCTTACAACGAAATGTTTCTCTTCAGCAGAGGAGACTTTGCTACCACACGTCAGCAGCTCCTCTCCCTCAGAGCGCTGTTCCTGTGTAGACTAGGAAAAGCCACCACGTTCCCCAGCTTAGGGGAGGCTCTTTTCCTAGTTGGTTTCATCCGTGAGAGAGCCAGAAGGGCTGATCTCAACCAGTCGGGCTGCACAGCCTGAGTCCTGGGGTAGGCCAGTCCTGAGCCAATGTGCCACCTGAAGAATGAAAGCCAAGTTTCCTTGCCACAGGAAAGCACACCGAGGCCTGGTGTTTTCTCTATGAAATTGACGTGGGCTTGAAGGGTGAAGCCTATACCGCATTGTGGAAAAGCTCGGGGTTACGGCTCTCTTTCTCCCTCTCTCGGTCCCATACCCAGGGCTCAGCCGAGTGGGAATGCAGAGTGGCAGAGACTTCCTCTCTGCCGGACTCAGAAGGCTTCTTCCCTTTAGGGCAATGCCGTTTGTGCCTTACTTCGTGGAGGAGGAATGAGGGCCCCCTGAGATATTCTGACATGAAATACCTAACGACAGAGGATCTGGAGGAGCTGGTTTCTGGGCGGAAGGAGCCAAAAAGCCTGCATTGCTAAGGTCTCTTTGAGAGCTGCCAGACACTCTGCCGTCCTAGGCCTCAGAATTGGACATTGTGACGGCATGGCAACACTTGGAATCCTAGGACGCAGTGGAAGCGCGACTCGCAAACTGGATGGAAGAAGTTTCCAAGCACAGTGTTCTTTCATGTACCAAAGAGAACGCTAGTGTCTGAGGCTGGTAGCCTTGTTGCTAGAGAGAACTGGCATCCCCGTGGGCCTGTTGGCTACTTTCCTGTTTCCGACCCTCTCAGGAAACTCCTCCAAAAAGCCTTTGGGACCCGCTTAGAGAGAACAGCTGCCAAGTGGATGCACAGAACATTAACCTAGCTCCCGGCCCAGGGTCCCAAGCATCCATCTTTCTCTGGACGGTACCTACCCCACCCAGGGATTCAAGCAGGGAGTTGGCCTTCTACAACTTACACAGGAAACTGGGAGGAGATGTAGGGCCACTCTACTTGCGCTCACACTACGTGGCCCGGAGAAGTTATCACGCAGCAGAATTCAACCCCCTTCCTCTACACGTGCGTACCCCAAAGAAGCGCTGGGCAGTGGGTGTTCTCAGGCCAAGAGCAGTCCTTGTTCTGGGCTGCACCTGCTCTGTGGTTCGAAGGATCTCTGACTCTGCTCCTTCGGAAGCATTTCAGGGCTGACGCTATCCCTGGGCTGCCGAAGCAAAGAGGCATAGAGGCCTTTCACACGGAAGGCATGGGCTTGTATCCCCTGAAGAAAGTGTAGGTCGCCCCTCCCTGGCCGGAGGCGTGTAAGTTGACACCATTTGCTCTGCCCATGGAAAATGCAAGGAGGTGGACTCGATTTGGGCTGCCTGGTGAAACAACCTGCAGTCACCAGCCCCCTGAGTACCTTTCCTGAACTTTGATTCCTAGCTAGGTCAACTCGGCCTTCGGAGGCTAGATGGGACCAAACGTGTTAAGCTTGTGGGGAAAGCCTTTGACCAATGGCCAATATGCTTGTCCCTGTGCGAGGGTTAGGCAGGAACTTGCCAGCACAGGGTTTTGACCTTACCATAAGCTGTCCCTTTGGGCTGAAGCAGGCGGCGTGTGTGGATCACAGCCTGGGAAGCAGGGCCTCAGGGGAATCTGCCAACAGACTGCCCTCCATGATAGCCAGCTGAGAAAAGGTGGCAAGGCTGATGGAATCCGCTTACAATGAAATGTTTCTCTTCAGCAGAGGAGATTTTGCTACCACACGTCAGCAGCTCCTCTCCCTCAGAGTGCTGTTCCTGGGTAGACTAGGAAAAGCCACCACGTTCCCCAGCTTAGGAGAGGCTCTTTTCCTAGTTGGTTTCAACCGTGAGAGAGCCAGAAGGGCTGATCTCAACCAGTCGGGCTGCACAGCCTGAGTCCTGGGGTAGGCCAGTCCTGAGCCAATGTGCCACCTGAAGAATGAAAGCCAAGTTTCCTTGCCACAGGAAAGCACACCGAGGCCTGGTGTTTTCTCTATGAAATTGACGTGGGCTTGAAGGGTGAGGCCTATACCGCATTGTGGAAAAGCTCGGGGTTACGGCTCTCTTTCTCCCTCTCTCGGTCCCATACCCAGGGCTCAGCCGAGTGGGAATGCAGAGTGGCAGAGACTTCCTCTCTGCCGGACTCAGAAGGCTTCTTCCCTTTAGGGCAATGCCGTTTGTGCCTTACTTCGTGGAGGAGGAATGAGGGCCCCCTGAGATATTCTGACATGAAATACCTAACGACAGAGGATCTGGAGGAGCTGGTTTCTGGGCGGAAGGAGCCAAAAAGCCTGCATTGCTAAGGTCTCTTTGAGAGCTGCCAGACACTCTGCCGTCCTAGGCCTCAGAATTGGACATTGTGACGGCATGGCAACACTTGGAATCCTAGGACCCAGTGGAAGCACGACTCGCAAACTGGATGGAAGAAGTTTCCAAGCACAGTGTTCTTTCATGTACCAAAGAGAACGCTAGTGTCTGAGGCTGGTAGCCTTGTTGCTAGAGAGAACTGGCATCCCCGTGGGCCTGTTGGCTACTTTCCTGTTTCCGACCCTCTCAGGAAACTCCTCCAAAAAGCCTTTGGGACCCGCTTAGAGAGAACAGCTGCCAAGTGGATGCACAGAACATTAACCTAGCTCCCAGCCCAGGGTCCCAAGTATCCATCTTTCTCTGGACGGTACGTACCCCACCCAGGGATTCAAGCAGGGAGTTGGCCTTCTACAACTTACACAGGAAACTGGGAGGAGGTGTAGGGCCACTCTACTTGCGCTCACACTACGTGGCCCGGAGAAGTTATCACGCAGCAGAATTCAACCCCCTTCCTCTACACGTGCGTACCCCAAAGAAGCGCTGGGCAGTGGGTGTTCTCAGGCCAAGAGCAGTCCTTGTTCTGGGCTGCACCTGCTCTGTGGTTCGAAGGATCTCTGACTCTGCTCCTTCGGAAGCATTTCAGGGCTGACGCTATCCCTGGGCTGCCGAAGCAAAGAGGCATAGAGGCCTTTCACACGGAAGGCATGGGCTTGTATCCCCTGAAGAAAGTGTAGGTCGCCCCTCCCTGGCCGGAGGCGTGTAAGTTGACACCATTTGCTCTGCCCATGGAAAATGCAAGGCGGTGGACTCGATTTGGGCTGCCTGGTGAAAGAACCTGCAGTCACCAGCCCCCTGAGTACCTTTCCTGAACTTTGATTCCTAGCTAGGTCAACTCGGCCTTCGGAGGCTAGATGGGACCAAACGTGTTAAGCCTGTGGGGAAAGCCTTTGACCAATGGCCAATATGCTTGTCCCTGTGCGAGGGTTAGGCAGGAACTTGCCAGCACAGGGTTTTGACCTTACCATAAGCTGTCCCTTTGGGCTGAAGCAGGCGGTGTGTGTGTATCACAGCCTGGGAAGCAGGGCCTCAGGGGAATCTGCCAACAGACTGCCCTCCATGATAGCCAGCTGAGAAAAGGTGGCAAGGCTGATGGAATCCGCTTACAATGAAATGTTTCTCTTCAGCAGAGGAGATTTTGCTACCACACGTCAGCAGCTCCTCTCCCTCAGAGTGCTGTTCCTGGGTAGACTAGGAAAAGCCACCACGTTCCCAGCTTAGGAGAGGCTCTTTTCCTAGTTGGTTTCAACCGTGAGAGAGCCAGAAGGGCTGATCTCCACCAGTCGGGCTGCACAGCCTGAGAGCTTCGGGTAGGGCAGTCCTGAGCCAATGTGCCACCTTAGGAATGCAAGCCAAGTTTCCTTGCCACAGGAAGGCTCACCGAGGCCTGGTGTTTTCTCTATGAAACTGACGTGGGCTTGAAGGGTGAGGCCTTTACAACAATGTGTTTGGAGGTACTCGATTTGGGCTGCCTGGTGAAAGAACCTGCGCTCACCAGCACCCTGAGTACCTTTCCTGAACTTTGATTCCTAGCTGGGTGAACTCGCCCTTCGGAGGCTAGATGGGACCAAACGTGTTAAGCTTGTGGGGAAAGCCTTTGACCAATGGCCAATATGCTTGTGCTTGTGCGAGGGTTACGCAGGCACTTGCCAACACAGGGTTTTTACCTTACCATAAGCTGTCCCTTTTTGCTGAAGCAGGCGGCGTGTGTGGATCACAGCCTGGGAAGCAGGACCTCAGGGGAGTCTGCCAACAGACTGCCCTCCAGTATAGCCAGCTGAGAAAAGGTGGCAAGGCTGATGGAACCCGCTTACAACGAAATGTTTCTCTTCAGCAGAGGAGATTTTGCTACCACACGTCAGCAGCTCCTCTCCCTCAGAGTGCTGTTCCTGGGTAGGCTAGGAAAAGCCACCACGTTCCCAGCTTAGGAGAGGCTCTTTTCCTAGCTGGTTTCAACCGTGAGAGAGCCAGAAGGGCTGATCTCCACCAGTCGGGCTGCACAGCCTGAGTGCTTCGGGTAGGGCAGTCCTGAGCCAATGTGCCACCTTAGGAATGCAAGCCAAGTTTCCTTGCCACAGGAAGGCTCACCGAGGCCTGGTGTTTTCTCTATGAAACTGACGTGGGCTTGAAGGGTGAGGCCTTTACAACAATGTGTTTGGAGGTACTCGATTTGGGCTGCCCGGTGAAAGAACCTGCGCTCACCAGCACCCTGAGTACCTTTCCTGAACTTTGATTCCTAGCTGGGTGAACTCGCCCTTCGAAGGCTAGATGGGACCAAACGTGTTAAGCTTGTGGGGAAAGCCTTTGACCAATGGCCAATATGCTTGTGCTTGTGCGAGGGTTACGCAGGCACTTGCCAACACAGGGTTTTTACCTTACCATAAGCTGTCCCTTTGGGCTGAAGCAGGCGGCGTGTGTGGATCACAGCCTGGGAAGCAGGACCTCAGGGGAGTCTGCCAACAGACTGCCCTCCAGTATAGCCAGCTGAGAAAAGGTGGCAAGGCTGATGGATCCCGCTTACAACGAAATGTTTCTCTTCAGCAGAGGAGACTTTGCTACCACACGTCAGCAGCTCCTCTCCCTCAGAGCGCTGTTCCTGTGTAGACTAGGAAAAGCCACCACGTTCCCCAGCTTAGGGGAGGCTCTTTTCCTAGTTGGTTTCATCCGTGAGAGAGCCAGAAGGGCTGATCTCAACCAGTCGGGCTGCACAGCCTGAGTCCTTGGGGTAGGGCAGTCCTGAGCCAATGGGCCACCTAAGGAATGACAGCAAAGTTTCCTTGCCACAGGAAAGCACACCGAGGCCTGGTGTTTTCTCTATGAAATTGACGTGGGCTTGAAGGGTGAAGCCTATACCGCATTGTGGAAAAGCTCGGGGTTACGGCTCTCTTTCTCCCTCTCTCGGTCCCATACCCAGGGCTCAGCCGAGTGGGAATGCAGAGTGGCAGAGACTTCCTCTCTGCCGGACTCAGAAGGCTTCTTCCCTTTAGGGCAATGCCGTTTGTGCCTTACTTCGTGGAGGAGGAATGAGGGCCCCCTGAGATATTCTGACATGAAATACCTAACGACAGAGGATCTGGAGGAGCTGGTTTCTGGGCGGAAGGAGCCAAAAAGCCTGCATTGCTAAGGTCTCTTTGAGAGCTGCCAGACACTCTGCCGTCCTAGGCCTCAGAATTGGACATTGTGACGGCATGGCAACACTTGGAATCCTAGGACGCAGTGGAAGCGCGACTCGCAAACTGGATGGAAGAAGTTTCCAAGCACAGTGTTCTTTCATGTACCAAAGAGAACGCTAGTGTCTGAGGCTGGTAGCCTTGTTGCTAGAGAGAACTGGCATCCCCGTGGGCCTGTTGGCTACTTTCCTGTTTCCGACCCTCTCAGGAAACTCCTCCAAAAAGCCTTTGGGACCCGCTTAGAGAGAACAGCTGCCAAGTGGATGCACAGAACATTAACCTAGCTCCCGGCCCAGGGTCCCAAGCATCCATCTTTCTCTGGACGGTACCTACCCCACCCAGGGATTCAAGCAGGGAGTTGGCCTTCTACAACTTACACAGGAAACTGGGAGGAGATGTAGGGCCACTCTACTTGCGCTCACACTACGTGGCCCGGAGAAGTTATCACGCAGCAGAATTCAACCCCCTTCCTCTACACGTGCGTACCCCAAAGAAGCGCTGGGCAGTGGGTGTTCTCAGGCCAAGAGCAGTCCTTGTTCTGGGCTGCACCTGCTCTGTGGTTCGAAGGATCTCTGACTCTGCTCCTTCGGAAGCATTTCAGGGCTGACGCTATCCCTGGGCTGCCGAAGCAAAGAGGCATAGAGGCCTTTCACACGGAAGGCATGGGCTTGTATCCCCTGAAGAAAGTGTAGGTCGCCCCTCCCTGGCCGGAGGCGTGTAAGTTGACACCATTTGCTCTGCCCATGGAAAATGCAAGGCGGTGGACTCGATTTGGGCTGCCTGGTGAAAGAACCTGCAGTCACCAGCCCCCTGAGTACCTTTCCTGAACTTTGATTCCTAGCTAGGTCAACTCGGCCTTCGGAGGCTAGATGGGACCAAACGTGTTAAGCCTGTGGGGAAAGCCTTTGACCAATGGCCAATATGCTTGTCCCTGTGCGAGGGTTAGGCAGGAACTTGCCAGCACAGGGTTTTGACCTTACCATAAGCTGTCCCTTTGGGCTGAAGCAGGCGGTGTGTGTGTATCACAGCCTGGGAAGCAGGGCCTCAGGGGAATCTGCCAACAGACTGCCCTCCATGATAGCCAGCTGAGAAAAGGTGGCAAGGCTGATGGAATCCGCTTACAATGAAATGTTTCTCTTCAGCAGAGGAGATTTTGCTACCACACGTCAGCAGCTCCTCTCCCTCAGAGTGCTGTTCCTGGGTAGACTAGGAAAAGCCACCACGTTCCCAGCTTAGGAGAGGCTCTTTTCCTAGTTGGTTTCAACCGTGAGAGAGCCAGAAGGGCTGATCTCCACCAGTCGGGCTGCACAGCCTGAGAGCTTCGGGTAGGGCAGTCCTGAGCCAATGTGCCACCTTAGGAATGCAAGCCAAGTTTCCTTGCCACAGGAAGGCTCATCGAGGCCTGGTGTTTTCTCTATGAAACTGACGTGGGCTTGAAGGGTGAGGCCTTTACAACAATGTGTTTGGAGGTACTCGATTTGGGCTGCCTGGTGAAAGAACCTGCGCTCACCAGCACCCTGAGTACCTTTCCTGAACTTTGATTCCTAGCTGGGTGAACTCGCCCTTCGGAGGCTAGATGGGACCAAACGTGTTAAGCTTGTGGGGAAAGCCTTTGACCAATGGCCAATATGCTTGTGCTTGTGCGAGGGTTACGCAGGCACTTGCCAACACAGGGTTTTTACCTTACCATAAGCTGTCCCTTTGGGCTGAAGCAGGCGGCGTGTGTGGATCACAGCCTGGGAAGCAGGACCTCAGGGGAGTCTGCCAACAGACTGCCCTCCAGTATAGCCAGCTGAGAAAAGGTGGCAAGGCTGATGGAACCCGCTTACAACGAAATGTTTCTCTTCAGCAGAGGAGATTTTGCTACCACACGTCAGCAGCTCCTCTCCCTCAGAGTGCTGTTCCTGGGTAGGCTAGGAAAAGCCACCACGTTCCCAGCTTAGGAGAGGCTCTTTTCCTAGCTGGTTTCAACCGTGAGAGAGCCAGAAGGGCTGATCTCCACCAGTCGGGCTGCACAGCCTGAGTGCTTCGGGTAGGGCAGTCCTGAGCCAATGTGCCACCTTAGGAATGCAAGCCAAGTTTCCTTGCCACAGGAAGGCTCACCGAGGCCTGGTGTTTTCTCTATGAAACTGACGTGGGCTTGAAGGGTGAGGCCTTTACAACAATGTGTTTGGAGGTACTCGATTTGGGCTGCCCGGTGAAAGAACCTGCGCTCACCAGCACCCTGAGTACCTTTCCTGAACTTTGATTCCTAGCTGGGTGAACTCGCCCTTCGAAGGCTAGATGGGACCAAACGTGTTAAGCTTGTGGGGAAAGCCTTTGACCAATGGCCAATATGCTTGTGCTTGTGCGAGGGTTACGCAGGCACTTGCCAACACAGGGTTTTGACCTTACCATAAGCTGTCCCTTTGGGCTGAAGCAGGCGGCGTGTGTGGATCACAGCCTGGGAAGCAGGACCTCAGGGGAGTCTGCCAACAGACTGCCCTCCAGTAGAGCCAGCTGAGAAAAGGTGGCAAGGCTGATGGAATCCGCTTACAATGAAATGTTTCTCTTCAGCAGAGGAGATTTTGCTACCACACGTCAGCAGCTCCTCTCCCTCAGAGTGCTGTTCCTGGGTAGACTAGGAAAAGCCACCACGTTCCCCAGCTTAGGAGAGGCTCTTTTCCTAGTTGGTTTCAACCGTGAGAGAGCCAGAAGGGCTGATCTCAACCAGTCGGGCTGCACAGCCTGAGTCCTGGGGTAGGCCAGTCCTGAGCCAATGTGCCACCTGAAGAATGAAAGCCAAGTTTCCTTGCCACAGGAAAGCACACCGAGGCCTGGTGTTTTCTCTATGAAATTGACGTGGGCTTGAAGGGTGAGGCCTATACCGCATTGTGGAAAAGCTCGGGGTTACGGCTCTCTTTCTCCCTCTCTCGGTCCCATACCCAGGGCTCAGCCGAGTGGGAATGCAGAGTGGCAGAGACTTCCTCTCTGCCGGACTCAGAAGGCTTCTTCCCTTTAGGGCAATGCCGTTTGTGCCTTACTTCGTGGAGGAGGAATGAGGGCCCCCTGAGATATTCTGACATGAAATACCTAACGACAGAGGATCTGGAGGAGCTGGTTTCTGGGCGGAAGGAGCCAAAAAGCCTGCATTGCTAAGGTCTCTTTGAGAGCTGCCAGACACTCTGCCGTCCTAGGCCTCAGAATTGGACATTGTGACGGCATGGCAACACTTGGAATCCTAGGACCCAGTGGAAGCGCGACTCGCAAACTGGATGGAAGAAGTTTCCAAGCACAGTGTTCTTTCATGTACCAAAGAGAACGCTAGTGTCTGAGGCTGGTAGCCTTGTTGCTAGAGAGAACTGGCATCCCCGTGGGCCTGTTGGCTACTTTCCTGTTTCCGACCCTCTCAGGAAACTCCTCCAAAAAGCCTTTGGGACCCGCTTAGAGAGAACAGCTGCCAAGTGGATGCACAGAACATTAACCTAGCTCCCAGCCCAGGGTCCCAAGTATCCATCTTTCTCTGGACGGTACGTACCCCACCCAGGGATTCAAGCAGGGAGTTGGCCTTCTACAACTTACACAGGAAACTGGGAGGAGGTGTAGGGCCACTCTACTTGCGCTCACACTACGTGGCCCGGAGAAGTTATCACGCAGCAGAATTCAACCCCCTTCCTCTACACGTGCGTACCCCAAAGAAGCGCTGGGCAGTGGGTGTTCTCAGGCCAAGAGCAGTCCTTGTTCTGGGCTGCACCTGCTCTGTGGTTCGAAGGATCTCTGACTCTGCTCCTTCGGAAGCATTTCAGGGCTGACGCTATCCCTGGGCTGCCGAAGCAAAGAGGCATAGAGGCCTTTCACACGGAAGGCATGGGCTTGTATCCCCTGAAGAAAGTGTAGGTCGCCCCTCCCTGGCCGGAGGCGTGTAAGTTGACACCATTTGCTCTGCCCATGGAAAATGCAAGGCGGTGGACTCGATTTGGGCTGCCTGGTGAAAGAACCTGCAGTCACCAGCCCCCTGAGTACCTTTCCTGAACTTTGATTCCTAGCTAGGTCAACTCGGCCTTCGGAGGCTAGATGGGACCAAACGTGTTAAGCCTGTGGGGAAAGCCTTTGACCAATGGCCAATATGCTTGTCCCTGTGCGAGGGTTAGGCAGGAACTTGCCAGCACAGGGTTTTGACCTTACCATAAGCTGTCCCTTTGGGCTGAAGCAGGCGGTGTGTGTGTATCACAGCCTGGGAAGCAGGGCCTCAGGGGAATCTGCCAACAGACTGCCCTCCATGATAGCCAGCTGAGAAAAGGTGGCAAGGCTGATGGAATCCGCTTACAATGAAATGTTTCTCTTCAGCAGAGGAGATTTTGCTACCACACGTCAGCAGCTCCTCTCCCTCAGAGTGCTGTTCCTGGGTAGACTAGGAAAAGCCACCACGTTCCCAGCTTAGGAGAGGCTCTTTTCCTAGTTGGTTTCAACCGTGAGAGAGCCAGAAGGGCTGATCTCCACCAGTCGGGCTGCACAGCCTGAGAGCTTCGGGTAGGGCAGTCCTGAGCCAATGTGCCACCTTAGGAATGCAAGCCAAGTTTCCTTGCCACAGGAAGGCTCACCGAGGCCTGGTGTTTTCTCTATGAAACTGACGTGGGCTTGAAGGGTGAGGCCTTTACAACAATGTGTTTGGAGGTACTCGATTTGGGCTGCCTGGTGAAAGAACCTGCGCTCACCAGCACCCTGAGTACCTTTCCTGAACTTTGATTCCTAGCTGGGTGAACTCGCCCTTCGGAGGCTAGATGGGACCAAACGTGTTAAGCTTGTGGGGAAAGCCTTTGACCAATGGCCAATATGCTTGTGCTTGTGCGAGGGTTACGCAGGCACTTGCCAACACAGGGTTTTTACCTTACCATAAGCTGTCCCTTTGGGCTGAAGCAGGCGGCGTGTGTGGATCACAGCCTGGGAAGCAGGACCTCAGGGGAGTCTGCCAACAGACTGCCCTCCAGTATAGCCAGCTGAGAAAAGGTGGCAAGGCTGATGGAACCCGCTTACAACGAAATGTTTCTCTTCAGCAGAGGAGATTTTGCTACCACACGTCAGCAGCTCCTCTCCCTCAGAGTGCTGTTCCTGGGTAGGCTAGGAAAAGCCACCACGTTCCCAGCTTAGGAGAGGCTCTTTTCCTAGCTGGTTTCAACCGTGAGAGAGCCAGAAGGGCTGATCTCCACCAGTCGGGCTGCACAGCCTGAGTGCTTCGGGTAGGGCAGTCCTGAGCCAATGTGCCACCTTAGGAATGCAAGCCAAGTTTCCTTGCCACAGGAAGGCTCACCGAGGCCTGGTGTTTTCTCTATGAAACTGACGTGGGCTTGAAGGGTGAGGCCTTTACAACAATGTGTTTGGAGGTACTCGATTTGGGCTGCCCGGTGAAAGAACCTGCGCTCACCAGCACCCTGAGTACCTTTCCTGAACTTTGATTCCTAGCTGGGTGAACTCGCCCTTCGAAGGCTAGATGGGACCAAACGTGTTAAGCTTGTGGGGAAAGCCTTTGACCAATGGCCAATATGCTTGTGCTTGTGCGAGGGTTACGCAGGCACTTGCCAACACAGGGTTTTTACCTTACCATAAGCTGTCCCTTTGGGCTGAAGCAGGCGGCGTGTGTGGATCACAGCCTGGGAAGCAGGACCTCAGGGGAGTCTGCCAACAGACTGCCCTCCAGTATAGCCAGCTGAGAAAAGGTGGCAAGGCTGATGGATCCCGCTTACAACGAAATGTTTCTCTTCAGCAGAGGAGACTTTGCTACCACACGTCAGCAGCTCCTCTCCCTCAGAGCGCTGTTCCTGTGTAGACTAGGAAAAGCCACCACGTTCCCCAGCTTAGGGGAGGCTCTTTTCCTAGTTGGTTTCATCCGTGAGAGAGCCAGAAGGGCTGATCTCAACCAGTCGGGCTGCACAGCCTGAGTCCTTGGGGTAGGGCAGTCCTGAGCCAATGGGCCACCTAAGGAATGACAGCAAAGTTTCCTTGCCACAGGAAAGCACACCGAGGCCTGGTGTTTTCTCTATGAAATTGACGTGGGCTTGAAGGGTGAAGCCTATACCGCATTGTGGAAAAGCTCGGGGTTACGGCTCTCTTTCTCCCTCTCTCGGTCCCATACCCAGGGCTCAGCCGAGTGGGAATGCAGAGTGGCAGAGACTTCCTCTCTGCCGGACTCAGAAGGCTTCTTCCCTTTAGGGCAATGCCGTTTGTGCCTTACTTCGTGGAGGAGGAATGAGGGCCCCCTGAGATATTCTGACATGAAATACCTAACGACAGAGGATCTGGAGGAGCTGGTTTCTGGGCGGAAGGAGCCAAAAAGCCTGCATTGCTAAGGTCTCTTTGAGAGCTGCCAGACACTCTGCCGTCCTAGGCCTCAGAATTGGACATTGTGACGGCATGGCAACACTTGGAATCCTAGGACGCAGTGGAAGCGCGACTCGCAAACTGGATGGAAGAAGTTTCCAAGCACAGTGTTCTTTCATGTACCAAAGAGAACGCTAGTGTCTGAGGCTGGTAGCCTTGTTGCTAGAGAGAACTGGCATCCCCGTGGGCCTGTTGGCTACTTTCCTGTTTCCGACCCTCTCAGGAAACTCCTCCAAAAAGCCTTTGGGACCCGCTTAGAGAGAACAGCTGCCAAGTGGATGCACAGAACATTAACCTAGCTCCCGGCCCAGGGTCCCAAGCATCCATCTTTCTCTGGACGGTACCTACCCCACCCAGGGATTCAAGCAGGGAGTTGGCCTTCTACAACTTACACAGGAAACTGGGAGGAGATGTAGGGCCACTCTACTTGCGCTCACACTACGTGGCCCGGAGAAGTTATCACGCAGCAGAATTCAACCCCCTTCCTCTACACGTGCGTACCCCAAAGAAGCGCTGGGCAGTGGGTGTTCTCAGGCCAAGAGCAGTCCTTGTTCTGGGCTGCACCTGCTCTGTGGTTCGAAGGATCTCTGACTCTGCTCCTTCGGAAGCATTTCAGGGCTGACGCTATCCCTGGGCTGCCGAAGCAAAGAGGCATAGAGGCCTTTCACACGGAAGGCATGGGCTTGTATCCCCTGAAGAAAGTGTAGGTCGCCCCTCCCTGGCCGGAGGCGTGTAAGTTGACACCATTTGCTCTGCCCATGGAAAATGCAAGGAGGTGGACTCGATTTGGGCTGCCTGGTGAAACAACCTGCAGTCACCAGCCCCCTGAGTACCTTTCCTGAACTTTGATTCCTAGCTAGGTCAACTCGGCCTTCGGAGGCTAGATGGGACCAAACGTGTTAAGCTTGTGGGGAAAGCCTTTGACCAATGGCCAATATGCTTGTCCCTGTGCGAGGGTTAGGCAGGAACTTGCCAGCACAGGGTTTTGACCTTACCATAAGCTGTCCCTTTGGGCTGAAGCAGGCGGCGTGTGTGGATCACAGCCTGGGAAGCAGGGCCTCAGGGGAATCTGCCAACAGACTGCCCTCCATGATAGCCAGCTGAGAAAAGGTGGCAAGGCTGATGGAATCCGCTTACAATGAAATGTTTCTCTTCAGCAGAGGAGATTTTGCTACCACACGTCAGCAGCTCCTCTCCCTCAGAGTGCTGTTCCTGGGTAGACTAGGAAAAGCCACCACGTTCCCCAGCTTAGGAGAGGCTCTTTTCCTAGTTGGTTTCAACCGTGAGAGAGCCAGAAGGGCTGATCTCAACCAGTCGGGCTGCACAGCCTGAGTCCTGGGGTAGGCCAGTCCTGAGCCAATGTGCCACCTGAAGAATGAAAGCCAAGTTTCCTTGCCACAGGAAAGCACACCGAGGCCTGGTGTTTTCTCTATGAAATTGACGTGGGCTTGAAGGGTGAGGCCTATACCGCATTGTGGAAAAGCTCGGGGTTACGGCTCTCTTTCTCCCTCTCTCGGTCCCATACCCAGGGCTCAGCCGAGTGGGAATGCAGAGTGGCAGAGACTTCCTCTCTGCCGGACTCAGAAGGCTTCTTCCCTTTAGGGCAATGCCGTTTGTGCCTTACTTCGTGGAGGAGGAATGAGGGCCCCCTGAGATATTCTGACATGAAATACCTAACGACAGAGGATCTGGAGGAGCTGGTTTCTGGGCGGAAGGAGCCAAAAAGCCTGCATTGCTAAGGTCTCTTTGAGAGCTGCCAGACACTCTGCCGTCCTAGGCCTCAGAATTGGACATTGTGACGGCATGGCAACACTTGGAATCCTAGGACCCAGTGGAAGCACGACTCGCAAACTGGATGGAAGAAGTTTCCAAGCACAGTGTTCTTTCATGTACCAAAGAGAACGCTAGTGTCTGAGGCTGGTAGCCTTGTTGCTAGAGAGAACTGGCATCCCCGTGGGCCTGTTGGCTACTTTCCTGTTTCCGACCCTGTCAGGAAACTCCTCCAAAAAGCCTTTGGGACCCGCTTAGAGAGAACAGCTGCCAAGTGGATGCACAGAACATTAACCTAGCTCCCAGCCCAGGGTCCCAAGTATCCATCTTTCTCTGGACGGTACGTACCCCACCCAGGGATTCAAGCAGGGAGTTGGCCTTCTACAACTTACACAGGAAACTGGGAGGAGGTGTAGGGCCACTCTACTTGCGCTCACACTACGTGGCCCGGAGAAGTTATCACGCAGCAGAATTCAACCCCCTTCCTCTACACGTGCGTACCCCAAAGAAGCGCTGGGCAGTGGGTGTTCTCAGGCCAAGAGCAGTCCTTGTTCTGGGCTGCACCTGCTCTGTGGTTCGAAGGATCTCTGACTCTGCTCCTTCGGAAGCATTTCAGGGCTGACGCTATCCCTGGGCTGCCGAAGCAAAGAGGCATAGAGGCCTTTCACACGGAAGGCATGGGCTTGTATCCCCTGAAGAAAGTGTAGGTCGCCCCTCCCTGGCCGGAGGCGTGTAAGTTGACACCATTTGCTCTGCCCATGGAAAATGCAAGGCGGTGGACTCGATTTGGGCTGCCTGGTGAAAGAACCTGCAGTCACCAGCCCCCTGAGTACCTTTCCTGAACTTTGATTCCTAGCTAGGTCAACTCGGCCTTCGGAGGCTAGATGGGACCAAACGTGTTAAGCTTGTGGGGAAAGCCTTTGACCAATGGCCAATATGCTTGTCCCTGTGCGAGGGTTAGGCAGGAACTTGCCAGCACAGGGTTTTGACCTTACCATAAGCTGTCCCTTTGAGCTGAAGCAGGCGGTGTGTGTGTATCACAGCCTGGGAAGCAGGGCCTCAGGGGAATCTGCCAACAGACTGCCCTCCATGATAGCCAGCTGAGAAAAGGTGGCAAGGCTGATGGAATCCGCTTACAATGAAATGTTTCTCTTCAGCAGAGGAGATTTTGCTACCACACGTCAGCAGCTCCTCTCCCTCAGAGTGCTGTTCCTGGGTAGGCTAGGAAAAGCCACCACGTTCCCAGCTTAGGAGAGGCTCTTTTCCTAGCTGGTTTCAACCGTGAGAGAGCCAGAAGGGCTGATCTCCACCAGTCGGGCTGCACAGCCTGAGTGCTTCGGGTAGGGCAGTCCTGAGCCAATGTGCCACCTTAGGAATGCAAGCCAAGTTTCCTTGCCACAGGAAGGCTCACCGAGGCCTGGTGTTTTCTCTATGAAACTGACGTGGGCTTGAAGGGTGAGGCCTTTACAACAATGTGTTTGGAGGTACTCGATTTGGGCTGCCCGGTGAAAGAACCTGCGCTCACCAGCACCCTGAGTACCTTTCCTGAACTTTGATTCCTAGCTGGGTGAACTCGCCCTTTGGAGGCTAGATGGGACCAAACGTGTTAAGCTTGTGGGGAAAGCCTTTGACCAATGGCCAATATGCTTGTGCTTGTGCGAGGGTTACGCAGGCACTTGCAACACAGGGTTTTGACCTTACCATAAGCTGTCCCTTTGGGCTGAAGCAGGCGGCGTGTGTGGATCACAGCCTGGGAAGCAGGACCTCAGGGGAGTCTGCCAACAGACTGCCCTCCAGTATAGCCAGCTGAGAAAAGGTGGCAAGGCTGATGGATCCCGCTTACAACGAAATGTTTCTCTTCAGCAGAGGAGACTTTGCTACCACACGTCAGCAGCTCCTCTCCCTCAGAGCGCTGTTCCTGTGTAGACTAGGAAAAGCCACCACGTTCCCCAGCTTAGGGGAGGCTCTTTTCCTAGTTGGTTTCATCCGTGAGAGAGCCAGAAGGGCTGATCTCAACCAGTCGGGCTGCACAGCCTGAGTCCTTGGGGTAGGGCAGTCCTGAGCCAATGGGCCACCTAAGGAATGACAGCAAAGTTTCCTTGCCACAGGAAAGCACACCGAGGCCTGGTGTTTTCTCTATGAAATTGACGTGGGCTTGAAGGGTGAAGCCTATACCGCATTGTGGAAAAGCTCGGGGTTACGGCTCTCTTTCTCCCTCTCTCGGTCCCATACCCAGGGCTCAGCCGAGTGGGAATGCAGAGTGGCAGAGACTTCCTCTCTGCCGGACTCAGAAGGCTTCTTCCCTTTAGGGCAATGCCGTTTGTGCCTTACTTCGTGGAGGAGGAATGAGGGCCCCCTGAGATATTCTGACATGAAATACCTAACGACAGAGGATCTGGAGGAGCTGGTTTCTGGGCGGAAGGAGCCAAAAAGCCTGCATTGCTAAGGTCTCTTTGAGAGCTGCCAGACACTCTGCCGTCCTAGGCCTCAGAATTGGACATTGTGACGGCATGGCAACACTTGGAATCCTAGGACGCAGTGGAAGCACGACTCGCAAACTGGATGGAAGAAGTTTCCAAGCACAGTGTTCTTTCATGTACCAAAGAGAACGCTAGTGTCTGAGGCTGGTAGCCTTGTTGCTAGAGAGAACTGGCATCCCCGTGGGCCTGTTGGCTACTTTCCTGTTTCCGACCCTCTCAGGAAACTCCTCCAAAAAGCCTTTGGGACCCGCTTAGAGAGAACAGCTGCCAAGTGGATGCACAGAACATTAACCTAGCTCCCGGCCCAGGGTCCCAAGCATCCATCTTTCTCTGGACGGTACCTACCCCACCCAGGGATTCAAGCAGGGAGTTGGCCTTCTACAACTTACACAGGAAACTGGGAGGAGATGTAGGGCCACTCTACTTGCGCTCACACTACGTGGCCCGGAGAAGTTATCACGCAGCAGAATTCAACCCCCTTCCTCTACACGTGCGTACCCCAAAGAAGCGCTGGGCAGTGGGTGTTCTCAGGCCAAGAGCAGTCCTTGTTCTGGGCTGCACCTGCTCTGTGGTTCGAAGGATCTCTGACTCTGCTCCTTCGGAAGCATTTCAGGGCTGACGCTATCCCTGGGCTGCCGAAGCAAAGAGGCATAGAGGCCTTTCACACGGAAGGCATGGGCTTGTATCCCCTGAAGAAAGTGTAGGTCGCCCCTCCCTGGCCGGAGGCGTGTAAATTGACACCATTTGCTCTGCCCATGGAAAATGCAAGGAGGTGGACTCGATTTGGGCTGCCTGGTGAAAGAACCTGCAGTCACCAGCCCCCTGAGTACCTTTCCTGAACTTTGATTCCTAGCTAGGTCAACTCGGCCTTCGGAGGCTAGATGGGACCAAACGTGTTAAGCTTGTGGGGAAAGCCTTTGACCAATGGCCAATATGCTTGTCCATGTGCGAGGGTTAGGCAGGAACTTGCCAGCACAGGGTTTTGACCTTACCATAAGCTGTCCCTTTGGGCTGAAGCAGGCGGTGTGTGTGTATCACAGCCTGGGAAGCAGGGCCTCAGGGGAATCTGCCAACAGACTGCCCTCCATGATAGCCAGCTGAGAAAAGGTGGCAAGGCTGATGGAATCCGCTTACAATGAAATGTTTCTCTTCAGCAGAGGAGATTTTGCTACCACACGTCAGCAGCTCCTCTCCCTCAGAGTGCTGTTCCTGGGTAGACTAGGAAAAGCCACCACGTTCCCAGCTTAGGAGAGGCTCTTTTCCTAGTTGGTTTCAACCGTGAGAGAGCCAGAAGGGCTGATCTCCACCAGTCGGGCTGCACAGCCTGAGAGCTTCGGGTAGGGCAGTCCTGAGCCAATGTGCCACCTAGGAATGCAAGCCAAGTTTCCTTGCCACAGGAAGGCTCACCGAGGCCTGGTGTTTTCTCTATGAAACTGACGTGGGCTTGAAGGGTGAGGCCTTTACAACAATGTGTTTGGAGGTACTCGATTTGGGCTGCCTGGTGAAAGAACCTGCGCTCACCAGCACCCTGAGTACCTTTCCTGAACTTTGATTCCTAGCTGGGTGAACTCGCCCTTCGGAGGCTAGATGGGACCAAACGTGTTAAGCTTGTGGGGAAAGCCTTTGACCAATGGCCAATATGCTTGTGCTTGTGCGAGGGTTACGCAGGCACTTGCCAACACAGGGTTTTTACCTTACCATAAGCTGTCCCTTTGGGCTGAAGCAGGCGGCGTGTGTGGATCACAGCCTGGGAAGCAGGACCTCAGGGGAGTCTGCCAACAGACTGCCCTCCAGTATAGCCAGCTGAGAAAAGGTGGCAAGGCTGATGAAACCCGCTTAAACGAAATGTTTCTCTTCAGCAGAGGAGATTTTGCTACCACACGTCAGCAGCTCCTCTCTCTCAGAGTGCTGTTCCTGGGTAGGCTAGGAAAAGCCACCACGTTCCCAGCTTAGGAGAGGCTCTTTTCCTAGCTGGTTTCAACCGTGAGAGAGCCAGAAGGGCTGATCTCCACCAGTCGGGCTGCACAGCCTGAGAGCTTCGGGTAGGGCAGTCCTGAGCCAATGTGCCACCTTAGGAATGCAAGCCAAGTTTCCTTGCCACAGGAAGGCTCACCGAGGCCTGGTGTTTTCTCTATGAAACTGACGTGGGCTTGAAGGGTGAGGCCTTTACAACAATGTGTTTGGAGGTACTCGATTTGGGCTGCCCGGTGAAAGAACCTGCGCTCACCAGCACCCTGAGTACCTTTCCTGAACTTTGATTCCTAGCTGGGTGAACTCGCCCTTCGGAGGCTAGATGGGACCAAACGTGTTAAGCTTGTGGGGAAAGCCTTTGACCAATGGCCAATATGCTTGTCCCTGTCCGAGGGTTAGGCAGGAACTTGCCACACAGGGTTTTTACCTTACCATAAGCTGTCCCTTTGGGCTGAAGCAGGCGGCGTGTGTGGATCACAGCCTGGGAAGCAGGGCCTCAGGGGAATCTGCCAACAGACTGCCCTCCATGATAGCCAGCTGAGAAAAGTTGGCAAGGCTGATGGAATCCGCTTACAATGAAATGTTTCTCTTCAGCAGAGGAGATTTTGCTACCACACGTCAGCAGCTCCTCTCCCTCAGAGTGCTGTTCCTGGGTAGACTAGGAAAAGCCACCACGTTCCCCAGCTTAGGAGAGGCTCTTTTCCTAGTTGGTTTCAACCGTGAGAGAGCCAGAAGGGCTGATCTCAACCAGTCGGGCTGCACAGCCTGAGTCCTGGGGTAGGCCAGTCCTGAGCCAATGTGCCACCTGAAGAATGAAAGCCAAGTTTCCTTGCCACAGGAAAGCACACCGAGGCCTGGTGTTTTCTCTATGAAATTGACGTGGGCTTGAAGGGTGAGGCCTATACCGCATTGTGGAAAAGCTCGGGGTTACGGCTCTCTTTCTCCCTCTCTCGGTCCCATACCCAGGGCTCAGCCGAGTGGGAATGCAGAGTGGCAGAGACTTCCTCTCTGCCGGACTCAGAAGGCTTCTTCCCTTTAGGGCAATGCCGTTTGTGCCTTACTTCGTGGAGGAGGAATGAGGGCCCCCTGAGATATTCTGACATGAAATACCTAACGACAGAGGATCTGGAGGAGCTGGTTTCTGGGCGGAAGGAGCCAAAAAGCCTGCATTGCTAAGGTCTCTTTGAGAGCTGCCAGACACTCTGCCGTCCTAGGCCTCAGAATTGGACATTGTGACGGCATGGCAACACTTGGAATCCTAGGACCCAGTGGAAGCACGACTCGCAAACTGGATGGAAGAAGTTTCCAAGCACAGTGTTCTTTCATGTACCAAAGAGAACGCTAGTGTCTGAGGCTGGTAGCCTTGTTGCTAGAGAGAACTGGCATCCCCGTGGGCCTGTTGGCTACTTTCCTGTTTCCGACCCTGTCAGGAAACTCCTCCAAAAAGCCTTTGGGACCCGCTTAGAGAGAACAGCTGCCAAGTGGATGCACAGAACATTAACCTAGCTCCCAGCCCAGGGTCCCAAGTATCCATCTTTCTCTGGACGGTACGTACCCCACCCAGGGATTCAAGCAGGGAGTTGGCCTTCTACAACTTACACAGGAAACTGGGAGGAGGTGTAGGGCCACTCTACTTGCGCTCACACTACGTGGCCCGGAGAAGTTATCACGCAGCAGAATTCAACCCCCTTCCTCTACACGTGCGTACCCCAAAGAAGCGCTGGGCAGTGGGTGTTCTCAGGCCAAGAGCAGTCCTTGTTCTGGGCTGCACCTGCTCTGTGGTTCGAAGGATCTCTGACTCTGCTCCTTCGGAAGCATTTCAGGGCTGACGCTATCCCTGGGCTGCCGAAGCAAAGAGGCATAGAGGCCTTTCACACGGAAGGCATGGGCTTGTATCCCCTGAAGAAAGTGTAGGTCGCCCCTCCCTGGCCGGAGGCGTGTAAGTTGACACCATTTGCTCTGCCCATGGAAAATGCAAGGCGGTGGACTCGATTTGGGCTGCCTGGTGAAAGAACCTGCAGTCACCAGCCCCCTGAGTACCTTTCCTGAACTTTGATTCCTAGCTAGGTCAACTCGGCCTTCGGAGGCTAGATGGGACCAAACGTGTTAAGCTTGTGGGGAAAGCCTTTGACCAATGGCCAATATGCTTGTCCCTGTGCGAGGGTTAGGCAGGAACTTGCCAGCACAGGGTTTTGACCTTACCATAAGCTGTCCCTTTGGGCTGAAGCAGGCGGCGTGTGTGGATCACAGCCTGGGAAGCAGGGCCTCAGGGGAATCTGCCAACAGACTGCCCTCCATGATAGCCAGCTGAGAAAAGGTGGCAAGGCTGATGGAATCCGCTTACAATGAAATGTTTCTCTTCAGCAGAGGAGATTTTGCTACCACACGTCAGCAGCTCCTCTCCCTCAGAGTGCTGTTCCTGGGTAGACTAGGAAAAGCCACCACGTTCCCCAGCTTAGGAGAGGCTCTTTTCCTAGTTGGTTTCAACCGTGAGAGAGCCAGAAGGGCTGATCTCAACCAGTCGGGCTGCACAGCCTGAGTCCTGGGGTAGGCCAGTCCTGAGCCAATGTGCCACCTGAAGAATGAAAGCCAAGTTTCCTTGCCACAGGAAAGCACACCGAGGCCTGGTGTTTTCTCTATGAAATTGACGTGGGCTTGAAGGGTGAGGCCTATACCGCATTGTGGAAAAGCTCGGGGTTACGGCTCTCTTTCTCCCTCTCTCGGTCCCATACCCAGGGCTCAGCCGAGTGGGAATGCAGAGTGGCAGAGACTTCCTCTCTGCCGGACTCAGAAGGCTTCTTCCCTTTAGGGCAATGCCGTTTGTGCCTTACTTCGTGGAGGAGGAATGAGGGCCCCCTGAGATATTCTGACATGAAATACCTAACGACAGAGGATCTGGAGGAGCTGGTTTCTGGGCGGAAGGAGCCAAAAAGCCTGCATTGCTAAGGTCTCTTTGAGAGCTGCCAGACACTCTGCCGTCCTAGGCCTCAGAATTGGACATTGTGACGGCATGGCAACACTTGGAATCCTAGGACCCAGTGGAAGCACGACTCGCAAACTGGATGGAAGAAGTTTCCAAGCACAGTGTTCTTTCATGTACCAAAGAGAACGCTAGTGTCTGAGGCTGGTAGCCTTGTTGCTAGAGAGAACTGGCATCCCCGTGGGCCTGTTGGCTACTTTCCTGTTTCCGACCCTCTCAGGAAACTCCTCCAAAAAGCCTTTGGGACCCGCTTAGAGAGAACAGCTGCCAAGTGGATGCACAGAACATTAACCTAGCTCCCAGCCCAGGGTCCCAAGTATCCATCTTTCTCTGGACGGTACGTACCCCACCCAGGGATTCAAGCAGGGAGTTGGCCTTCTACAACTTACACAGGAAACTGGGAGGAGGTGTAGGGCCACTCTACTTGCGCTCACACTACGTGGCCCGGAGAAGTTATCACGCAGCAGAATTCAACCCCCTTCCTCTACACGTGCGTACCCCAAAGAAGCGCTGGGCAGTGGGTGTTCTCAGGCCAAGAGCAGTCCTTGTTCTGGGCTGCACCTGCTCTGTGGTTCGAAGGATCTCTGACTCTGCTCCTTCGGAAGCATTTCAGGGCTGACGCTATCCCTGGGCTGCCGAAGCAAAGAGGCATAGAGGCCTTTCACACGGAAGGCATGGGCTTGTATCCCCTGAAGAAAGTGTAGGTCGCCCCTCCCTGGCCGGAGGCGTGTAAGTTGACACCATTTGCTCTGCCCATGGAAAATGCAAGGCGGTGGACTCGATTTGGGCTGCCTGGTGAAAGAACCTGCAGTCACCAGCCCCCTGAGTACCTTTCCTGAACTTTGATTCCTAGCTAGGTCAACTCGGCCTTCGGAGGCTAGATGGGACCAAACGTGTTAAGCCTGTGGGGAAAGCCTTTGACCAATGGCCAATATGCTTGTCCCTGTGCGAGGGTTAGGCAGGAACTTGCCAGCACAGGGTTTTGACCTTACCATAAGCTGTCCCTTTGGGCTGAAGCAGGCGGTGTGTGTGTATCACAGCCTGGGAAGCAGGGCCTCAGGGGAATCTGCCAACAGACTGCCCTCCATGATAGCCAGCTGAGAAAAGGTGGCAAGGCTGATGGAATCCGCTTACAATGAAATGTTTCTCTTCAGCAGAGGAGATTTTGCTACCACACGTCAGCAGCTCCTCTCCCTCAGAGTGCTGTTCCTGGGTAGACTAGGAAAAGCCACCACGTTCCCAGCTTAGGAGAGGCTCTTTTCCTAGTTGGTTTCAACCGTGAGAGAGCCAGAAGGGCTGATCTCCACCAGTCGGGCTGCACAGCCTGAGAGCTTCGGGTAGGGCAGTCCTGAGCCAATGTGCCACCTTAGGAATGCAAGCCAAGTTTCCTTGCCACAGGAAGGCTCACCGAGGCCTGGTGTTTTCTCTATGAAACTGACGTGGGCTTGAAGGGTGAGGCCTTTACAACAATGTGTTTGGAGGTACTCGATTTGGGCTGCCTGGTGAAAGAACCTGCGCTCACCAGCACCCTGAGTACCTTTCCTGAACTTTGATTCCTAGCTGGGTGAACTCGCCCTTCGGAGGCTAGATGGGACCAAACGTGTTAAGCTTGTGGGGAAAGCCTTTGACCAATGGCCAATATGCTTGTGCTTGTGCGAGGGTTACGCAGGCACTTGCCAACACAGGGTTTTTACCTTACCATAAGCTGTCCCTTTGGGCTGAAGCAGGCGGCGTGTGTGGATCACAGCCTGGGAAGCAGGACCTCAGGGGAGTCTGCCAACAGACTGCCCTCCAGTATAGCCAGCTGAGAAAAGGTGGCAAGGCTGATGGAACCCGCTTACAACGAAATGTTTCTCTTCAGCAGAGGAGATTTTGCTACCACACGTCAGCAGCTCCTCTCCCTCAGAGTGCTGTTCCTGGGTAGGCTAGGAAAAGCCACCACGTTCCCAGCTTAGGAGAGGCTCTTTTCCTAGCTGGTTTCAACCGTGAGAGAGCCAGAAGGGCTGATCTCCACCAGTCGGGCTGCACAGCCTGAGTGCTTCGGGTAGGGCAGTCCTGAGCCAATGTGCCACCTTAGGAATGCAAGCCAAGTTTCCTTGCCACAGGAAGGCTCACCGAGGCCTGGTGTTTTCTCTATGAAACTGACGTGGGCTTGAAGGGTGAGGCCTTTACAACAATGTGTTTGGAGGTACTCGATTTGGGCTGCCCGGTGAAAGAACCTGCGCTCACCAGCACCCTGAGTACCTTTCCTGAACTTTGATTCCTAGCTGGGTGAACTCGCCCTTCGAAGGCTAGATGGGACCAAACGTGTTAAGCTTGTGGGGAAAGCCTTTGACCAATGGCCAATATGCTTGTGCTTGTGCGAGGGTTACGCAGGCACTTGCCAACACAGGGTTTTGACCTTACCATAAGCTGTCCCTTTGGGCTGAAGCAGGCGGCGTGTGTGGATCACAGCCTGGGAAGCAGGACCTCAGGGGAGTCTGCCAACAGACTGCCCTCCAGTATAGCCAGCTGAGAAAAGGTGGCAAGGCTGATGGATCCCGCTTACAACGAAATGTTTCTCTTCAGCAGAGGAGACTTTGCTACCACACGTCAGCAGCTCCTCTCCCTCAGAGCGCTGTTCCTGTGTAGACTAGGAAAAGCCACCACGTTCCCCAGCTTAGGGGAGGCTCTTTTCCTAGTTGGTTTCATCCGTGAGAGAGCCAGAAGGGCTGATCTCAACCAGTCGGGCTGCACAGCCTGAGTCCTTGGGGTAGGGCAGTCCTGAGCCAATGGGCCACCTAAGGAATGACAGCAAAGTTTCCTTGCCACAGGAAAGCACACCGAGGCCTGGTGTTTTCTCTATGAAATTGACGTGGGCTTGAAGGGTGAAGCCTATACCGCATTGTGGAAAAGCTCGGGGTTACGGCTCTCTTTCTCCCTCTCTCGGTCCCATACCCAGGGCTCAGCCGAGTGGGAATGCAGAGTGGCAGAGACTTCCTCTCTGCCGGACTCAGAAGGCTTCTTCCCTTTAGGGCAATGCCGTTTGTGCCTTACTTCGTGGAGGAGGAATGAGGGCCCCCTGAGATATTCTGACATGAAATACCTAACGACAGAGGATCTGGAGGAGCTGGTTTCTGGGCGGAAGGAGCCAAAAAGCCTGCATTGCTAAGGTCTCTTTGAGAGCTGCCAGACACTCTGCCGTCCTAGGCCTCAGAATTGGACATTGTGACGGCATGGCAACACTTGGAATCCTAGGACGCAGTGGAAGCGCGACTCGCAAACTGGATGGAAGAAGTTTCCAAGCACAGTGTTCTTTCATGTACCAAAGAGAACGCTAGTGTCTGAGGCTGGTAGCCTTGTTGCTAGAGAGAACTGGCATCCCCGTGGGCCTGTTGGCTACTTTCCTGTTTCCGACCCTCTCAGGAAACTCCTCCAAAAAGCCTTTGGGACCCGCTTAGAGAGAACAGCTGCCAAGTGGATGCACAGAACATTAACCTAGCTCCCGGCCCAGGGTCCCAAGCATCCATCTTTCTCTGGACGGTACCTACCCCACCCAGGGATTCAAGCAGGGAGTTGGCCTTCTACAACTTACACAGGAAACTGGGAGGAGATGTAGGGCCACTCTACTTGCGCTCACACTACGTGGCCCGGAGAAGTTATCACGCAGCAGAATTCAACCCCCTTCCTCTACACGTGCGTACCCCAAAGAAGCGCTGGGCAGTGGGTGTTCTCAGGCCAAGAGCAGTCCTTGTTCTGGGCTGCACCTGCTCTGTGGTTCGAAGGATCTCTGACTCTGCTCCTTCGGAAGCATTTCAGGGCTGACGCTATCCCTGGGCTGCCGAAGCAAAGAGGCATAGAGGCCTTTCACACGGAAGGCATGGGCTTGTATCCCCTGAAGAAAGTGTAGGTCGCCCCTCCCTGGCCGGAGGCGTGTAAGTTGACACCATTTGCTCTGCCCATGGAAAATGCAAGGAGGTGGACTCGATTTGGGCTGCCTGGTGAAACAACCTGCAGTCACCAGCCCCCTGAGTACCTTTCCTGAACTTTGATTCCTAGCTAGGTCAACTCGGCCTTCGGAGGCTAGATGGGACCAAACGTGTTAAGCTTGTGGGGAAAGCCTTTGACCAATGGCCAATATGCTTGTCCCTGTGCGAGGGTTAGGCAGGAACTTGCCAGCACAGGGTTTTGACCTTACCATAAGCTGTCCCTTTGGGCTGAAGCAGGCGGCGTGTGTGGATCACAGCCTGGGAAGCAGGGCCTCAGGGGAATCTGCCAACAGACTGCCCTCCATGATAGCCAGCTGAGAAAAGGTGGCAAGGCTGATGGAATCCGCTTACAATGAAATGTTTCTCTTCAGCAGAGGAGATTTTGCTACCACACGTCAGCAGCTCCTCTCCCTCAGAGTGCTGTTCCTGGGTAGACTAGGAAAAGCCACCACGTTCCCCAGCTTAGGAGAGGCTCTTTTCCTAGTTGGTTTCAACCGTGAGAGAGCCAGAAGGGCTGATCTCAACCAGTCGGGCTGCACAGCCTGAGTCCTGGGGTAGGCCAGTCCTGAGCCAATGTGCCACCTGAAGAATGAAAGCCAAGTTTCCTTGCCACAGGAAAGCACACCGAGGCCTGGTGTTTTCTCTATGAAATTGACGTGGGCTTGAAGGGTGAGGCCTATACCGCATTGTGGAAAAGCTCGGGGTTACGGCTCTCTTTCTCCCTCTCTCGGTCCCATACCCAGGGCTCAGCCGAGTGGGAATGCAGAGTGGCAGAGACTTCCTCTCTGCCGGACTCAGAAGGCTTCTTCCCTTTAGGGCAATGCCGTTTGTGCCTTACTTCGTGGAGGAGGAATGAGGGCCCCCTGAGATATTCTGACATGAAATACCTAACGACAGAGGATCTGGAGGAGCTGGTTTCTGGGCGGAAGGAGCCAAAAAGCCTGCATTGCTAAGGTCTCTTTGAGAGCTGCCAGACACTCTGCCGTCCTAGGCCTCAGAATTGGACATTGTGACGGCATGGCAACACTTGGAATCCTAGGACCCAGTGGAAGCACGACTCGCAAACTGGATGGAAGAAGTTTCCAAGCACAGTGTTCTTTCATGTACCAAAGAGAACGCTAGTGTCTGAGGCTGGTAGCCTTGTTGCTAGAGAGAACTGGCATCCCCGTGGGCCTGTTGGCTACTTTCCTGTTTCCGACCCTGTCAGGAAACTCCTCCAAAAAGCCTTTGGGACCCGCTTAGAGAGAACAGCTGCCAAGTGGATGCACAGAACATTAACCTAGCTCCCAGCCCAGGGTCCCAAGTATCCATCTTTCTCTGGACGGTACGTACCCCACCCAGGGATTCAAGCAGGGAGTTGGCCTTCTACAACTTACACAGGAAACTGGGAGGAGGTGTAGGGCCACTCTACTTGCGCTCACACTACGTGGCCCGGAGAAGTTATCACGCAGCAGAATTCAACCCCCTTCCTCTACACGTGCGTACCCCAAAGAAGCGCTGGGCAGTGGGTGTTCTCAGGCCAAGAGCAGTCCTTGTTCTGGGCTGCACCTGCTCTGTGGTTCGAAGGATCTCTGACTCTGCTCCTTCGGAAGCATTTCAGGGCTGACGCTATCCCTGGGCTGCCGAAGCAAAGAGGCATAGAGGCCTTTCACACGGAAGGCATGGGCTTGTATCCCCTGAAGAAAGTGTAGGTCGCCCCTCCCTGGCCGGAGGCGTGTAAGTTGACACCATTTGCTCTGCCCATGGAAAATGCAAGGCGGTGGACTCGATTTGGGCTGCCTGGTGAAAGAACCTGCAGTCACCAGCCCCCTGAGTACCTTTCCTGAACTTTGATTCCTAGCTAGGTCAACTCGGCCTTCGGAGGCTAGATGGGACCAAACGTGTTAAGCTTGTGGGGAAAGCCTTTGACCAATGGCCAATATGCTTGTCCCTGTGCGAGGGTTAGGCAGGAACTTGCCAGCACAGGGTTTTGACCTTACCATAAGCTGTCCCTTTGAGCTGAAGCAGGCGGTGTGTGTGTATCACAGCCTGGGAAGCAGGGCCTCAGGGGAATCTGCCAACAGACTGCCCTCCATGATAGCCAGCTGAGAAAAGGTGGCAAGGCTGATGGAATCCGCTTACAATGAAATGTTTCTCTTCAGCAGAGGAGATTTTGCTACCACACGTCAGCAGCTCCTCTCCCTCAGAGTGCTGTTCCTGGGTAGGCTAGGAAAAGCCACCACGTTCCCAGCTTAGGAGAGGCTCTTTTCCTAGCTGGTTTCAACCGTGAGAGAGCCAGAAGGGCTGATCTCCACCAGTCGGGCTGCACAGCCTGAGTGCTTCGGGTAGGGCAGTCCTGAGCCAATGTGCCACCTTAGGAATGCAAGCCAAGTTTCCTTGCCACAGGAAGGCTCACCGAGGCCTGGTGTTTTCTCTATGAAACTGACGTGGGCTTGAAGGGTGAGGCCTTTACAACAATGTGTTTGGAGGTACTCGATTTGGGCTGCCCGGTGAAAGAACCTGCGCTCACCAGCACCCTGAGTACCTTTCCTGAACTTTGATTCCTAGCTGGGTGAACTCGCCCTTTGGAGGCTAGATGGGACCAAACGTGTTAAGCTTGTGGGGAAAGCCTTTGACCAATGGCCAATATGCTTGTGCTTGTGCGAGGGTTACGCAGGCACTTGCAACACAGGGTTTTGACCTTACCATAAGCTGTCCCTTTGGGCTGAAGCAGGCGGCGTGTGTGGATCACAGCCTGGGAAGCAGGACCTCAGGGGAGTCTGCCAACAGACTGCCCTCCAGTATAGCCAGCTGAGAAAAGGTGGCAAGGCTGATGGATCCCGCTTACAACGAAATGTTTCTCTTCAGCAGAGGAGACTTTGCTACCACACGTCAGCAGCTCCTCTCCCTCAGAGCGCTGTTCCTGTGTAGACTAGGAAAAGCCACCACGTTCCCCAGCTTAGGGGAGGCTCTTTTCCTAGTTGGTTTCATCCGTGAGAGAGCCAGAAGGGCTGATCTCAACCAGTCGGGCTGCACAGCCTGAGTCCTTGGGGTAGGGCAGTCCTGAGCCAATGGGCCACCTAAGGAATGACAGCAAAGTTTCCTTGCCACAGGAAAGCACACCGAGGCCTGGTGTTTTCTCTATGAAATTGACGTGGGCTTGAAGGGTGAAGCCTATACCGCATTGTGGAAAAGCTCGGGGTTACGGCTCTCTTTCTCCCTCTCTCGGTCCCATACCCAGGGCTCAGCCGAGTGGGAATGCAGAGTGGCAGAGACTTCCTCTCTGCCGGACTCAGAAGGCTTCTTCCCTTTAGGGCAATGCCGTTTGTGCCTTACTTCGTGGAGGAGGAATGAGGGCCCCCTGAGATATTCTGACATGAAATACCTAACGACAGAGGATCTGGAGGAGCTGGTTTCTGGGCGGAAGGAGCCAAAAAGCCTGCATTGCTAAGGTCTCTTTGAGAGCTGCCAGACACTCTGCCGTCCTAGGCCTCAGAATTGGACATTGTGACGGCATGGCAACACTTGGAATCCTAGGACGCAGTGGAAGCACGACTCGCAAACTGGATGGAAGAAGTTTCCAAGCACAGTGTTCTTTCATGTACCAAAGAGAACGCTAGTGTCTGAGGCTGGTAGCCTTGTTGCTAGAGAGAACTGGCATCCCCGTGGGCCTGTTGGCTACTTTCCTGTTTCCGACCCTCTCAGGAAACTCCTCCAAAAAGCCTTTGGGACCCGCTTAGAGAGAACAGCTGCCAAGTGGATGCACAGAACATTAACCTAGCTCCCGGCCCAGGGTCCCAAGCATCCATCTTTCTCTGGACGGTACCTACCCCACCCAGGGATTCAAGCAGGGAGTTGGCCTTCTACAACTTACACAGGAAACTGGGAGGAGATGTAGGGCCACTCTACTTGCGCTCACACTACGTGGCCCGGAGAAGTTATCACGCAGCAGAATTCAACCCCCTTCCTCTACACGTGCGTACCCCAAAGAAGCGCTGGGCAGTGGGTGTTCTCAGGCCAAGAGCAGTCCTTGTTCTGGGCTGCACCTGCTCTGTGGTTCGAAGGATCTCTGACTCTGCTCCTTCGGAAGCATTTCAGGGCTGACGCTATCCCTGGGCTGCCGAAGCAAAGAGGCATAGAGGCCTTTCACACGGAAGGCATGGGCTTGTATCCCCTGAAGAAAGTGTAGGTCGCCCCTCCCTGGCCGGAGGCGTGTAAGTTGACACCATTTGCTCTGCCCATGGAAAATGCAAGGAGGTGGACTCGATTTGGGCTGCCTGGTGAAAGAACCTGCAGTCACCAGCCCCCTGAGTACCTTTCCTGAACTTTGATTCCTAGCTAGGTCAACTCGGCCTTCGGAGGCTAGATGGGACCAAACGTGTTAAGCTTGTGGGGAAAGCCTTTGACCAATGGCCAATATGCTTGTCCATGTGCGAGGGTTAGGCAGGAACTTGCCAGCACAGGGTTTTGACCTTACCATAAGCTGTCCCTTTGGGCTGAAGCAGGCGGTGTGTGTGTATCACAGCCTGGGAAGCAGGGCCTCAGGGGAATCTGCCAACAGACTGCCCTCCATGATAGCCAGCTGAGAAAAGGTGGCAAGGCTGATGGAATCCGCTTACAATGAAATGTTTCTCTTCAGCAGAGGAGATTTTGCTACCACACGTCAGCAGCTCCTCTCCCTCAGAGTGCTGTTCCTGGGTAGACTAGGAAAAGCCACCACGTTCCCAGCTTAGGAGAGGCTCTTTTCCTAGTTGGTTTCAACCGTGAGAGAGCCAGAAGGGCTGATCTCCACCAGTCGGGCTGCACAGCCTGAGAGCTTCGGGTAGGGCAGTCCTGAGCCAATGTGCCACCTAGGAATGCAAGCCAAGTTTCCTTGCCACAGGAAGGCTCACCGAGGCCTGGTGTTTTCTCTATGAAACTGACGTGGGCTTGAAGGGTGAGGCCTTTACAACAATGTGTTTGGAGGTACTCGATTTGGGCTGCCTGGTGAAAGAACCTGCGCTCACCAGCACCCTGAGTACCTTTCCTGAACTTTGATTCCTAGCTGGGTGAACTCGCCCTTCGGAGGCTAGATGGGACCAAACGTGTTAAGCTTGTGGGGAAAGCCTTTGACCAATGGCCAATATGCTTGTGCTTGTGCGAGGGTTACGCAGGCACTTGCCAACACAGGGTTTTTACCTTACCATAAGCTGTCCCTTTGGGCTGAAGCAGGCGGCGTGTGTGGATCACAGCCTGGGAAGCAGGACCTCAGGGGAGTCTGCCAACAGACTGCCCTCCAGTATAGCCAGCTGAGAAAAGGTGGCAAGGCTGATGAAACCCGCTTACAACGAAATGTTTCTCTTCAGCAGAGGAGATTTTGCTACCACACGTCAGCAGCTCCTCTCTCTCAGAGTGCTGTTCCTGGGTAGGCTAGGAAAAGCCACCACGTTCCCAGCTTAGGAGAGGCTCTTTTCCTAGCTGGTTTCAACCGTGAGAGAGCCAGAAGGGCTGATCTCCACCAGTCGGGCTGCACAGCCTGAGAGCTTCGGGTAGGGCAGTCCTGAGCCAATGTGCCACCTTAGGAATGCAAGCCAAGTTTCCTTGCCACAGGAAGGCTCACCGAGGCCTGGTGTTTTCTCTATGAAACTGACGTGGGCTTGAAGGGTGAGGCCTTTACAACAATGTGTTTGGAGGTACTCGATTTGGGCTGCCCGGTGAAAGAACCTGCGCTCACCAGCACCCTGAGTACCTTTCCTGAACTTTGATTCCTAGCTGGGTGAACTCGCCCTTCGGAGGCTAGATGGGACCAAACGTGTTAAGCTTGTGGGGAAAGCCTTTGACCAATGGCCAATATGCTTGTCCCTGTCCGAGGGTTAGGCAGGAACTTGCCACACAGGGTTTTTACCTTACCATAAGCTGTCCCTTTGGGCTGAAGCAGGCGGCGTGTGTGGATCACAGCCTGGGAAGCAGGGCCTCAGGGGAATCTGCCAACAGACTGCCCTCCATGATAGCCAGCTGAGAAAAGTTGGCAAGGCTGATGGAATCCGCTTACAATGAAATGTTTCTCTTCAGCAGAGGAGATTTTGCTACCACACGTCAGCAGCTCCTCTCCCTCAGAGTGCTGTTCCTGGGTAGACTAGGAAAAGCCACCACGTTCCCCAGCTTAGGAGAGGCTCTTTTCCTAGTTGGTTTCAACCGTGAGAGAGCCAGAAGGACTGATCTCAACCAGTCGGGCTGCACAGCCTGAGTCCTGGGGTAGGCCAGTCCTGAGCCAATGTGCCACCTGAAGAATGAAAGCCAAGTTTCCTTGCCACAGGAAAGCACACCGAGGCCTGGTGTTTTCTCTATGAAATTGACGTGGGCTTGAAGGGTGAGGCCTATACCGCATTGTGGAAAAGCTCGGGGTTACGGCTCTCTTTCTCCCTCTCTCGGTCCCATACCCAGGGCTCAGCCGAGTGGGAATGCAGAGTGGCAGAGACTTCCTCTCTGCCGGACTCAGAAGGCTTCTTCCCTTTAGGGCAATGCCGTTTGTGCCTTACTTCGTGGAGGAGGAATGAGGGCCCCCTGAGATATTCTGACATGAAATACCTAACGACAGAGGATCTGGAGGAGCTGGTTTCTGGGCGGAAGGAGCCAAAAAGCCTGCATTGCTAAGGTCTCTTTGAGAGCTGCCAGACACTCTGCCGTCCTAGGCCTCAGAATTGGACATTGTGACGGCATGGCAACACTTGGAATCCTAGGACCCAGTGGAAGCACGACTCGCAAACTGGATGGAAGAAGTTTCCAAGCACAGTGTTCTTTCATGTACCAAAGAGAACGCTAGTGTCTGAGGCTGGTAGCCTTGTTGCTAGAGAGAACTGGCATCCCCGTGGGCCTGTTGGCTACTTTCCTGTTTCCGACCCTGTCAGGAAACTCCTCCAAAAAGCCTTTGGGACCCGCTTAGAGAGAACAGCTGCCAAGTGGATGCACAGAACATTAACCTAGCTCCCAGCCCAGGGTCCCAAGTATCCATCTTTCTCTGGACGGTACGTACCCCACCCAGGGATTCAAGCAGGGAGTTGGCCTTCTACAACTTACACAGGAAACTGGGAGGAGGTGTAGGGCCACTCTACTTGCGCTCACACTACGTGGCCCGGAGAAGTTATCACGCAGCAGAATTCAACCCCCTTCCTCTACACGTGCGTACCCCAAAGAAGCGCTGGGCAGTGGGTGTTCTCAGGCCAAGAGCAGTCCTTGTTCTGGGCTGCACCTGCTCTGTGGTTCGAAGGATCTCTGACTCTGCTCCTTCGGAAGCATTTCAGGGCTGACGCTATCCCTGGGCTGCCGAAGCAAAGAGGCATAGAGGCCTTTCACACGGAAGGCATGGGCTTGTATCCCCTGAAGAAAGTGTAGGTCGCCCCTCCCTGGCCGGAGGCGTGTAAGTTGACACCATTTGCTCTGCCCATGGAAAATGCAAGGAGGTGGACTCGATTTGGGCTGCCTGGTGAAAGAACCTGCGCTCACCAGCACCCTGAGTACCTTTCCTGAACTTTGATTCCTAGCTGGGTGAACTCGCCCTTCGGAGGCTAGATGGGACCAAACGTGTTAAGCTTGTGGGGAAAGCCTTTGACCAATGGCCAATATGCTTGTGCTTGTGCGAGGGTTACGCAGGCACTTGCCAACACAGGGTTTTTACCTTACCATAAGCTGTCCCTTTGGGCTGAAGCAGGCGGCGTGTGTGGATCACAGCCTGGGAAGCAGGACCTCAGGGGAGTCTGCCAACAGACTGCCCTCCAGTATAGCCAGCTGAGAAAAGGTGGCAAGGCTGATGGAACCCGCTTACAACGAAATGTTTCTCTTCAGCAGAGGAGATTTTGCTACCACACGTCAGCAGCTCCTCTCCCTCAGAGTGCTGTTCCTGGGTAGGCTAGGAAAAGCCACCACGTTCCCAGCTTAGGAGAGGCTCTTTTCCTAGCTGGTTTCAACCGTGAGAGAGCCAGAAGGGCTGATCTCCACCAGTCGGGCTGCACAGCCTGAGAGCTTCGGGTAGGGCAGTCCTGAGCCAATGTGCCACCTTAGGAATGCAAGCCAAGTTTCCTTGCCACAGGAAGGCTCACCGAGGCCTGGTGTTTTCTCTATGAAACTGACGTGGGCTTGAAGGGTGAGGCCTTTACAACAATGTGTTTGGAGGTACTCGATTTGGGCTGCCTGGTGAAAGAACCTGCGCTCACCAGCACCCTGAGTACCTTTCCTGAACTTTGATTCCTAGCTGGGTGAACTCGCCCTTCGGAGGCTAGATGGGACCAAACGTGTTAAGCTTGTGGGGAAAGCCTTTGACCAATGGCCAATATGCTTGTGCTTGTGCGAGGGTTATGCAGGCACTTGCCAACACAGGGTTTTTACCTTACCATAAGCTGTCCCTTTGGGCTGAAGCAGGCGGCGTGTGTGGATCACAGCCTGGGAAGCAGGACCTCAGGGGAGTCTGCCAACAGACTGCCCTCCAGTATAGCCAGCTGAGAAAAGGTGGCAAGGCTGATGGAACCCGCTTACAACGAAATGTTTCTCTTCAGCAGAGGAGATTTTGCTACCACACGTCAGCAGCTCCTCTCCCTCAGAGTGCTGTTCCTGGGTAGGCTAGGAAAAGCCACCACGTTCCCAGCTTAGGAGAGGCTCTTTTCCTAGCTGGTTTCAACCGTGAGAGAGCCAGAAGGGCTGATCTCCACCAGTCGGGCTGCACAGCCTGAGTGCTTCGGGTAGGGCAGTCCTGAGCCAATGTGCCACCTTAGGAATGCAAGCCAAGTTTCCTTGCCACAGGAAGGCTCACCGAGGCCTGGTGTTTTCTCTATGAAACTGACGTGGGCTTGAAGGGTGAGGCCTTTACAACAATGTGTTTGGAGGTACTCGATTTGGGCTGCCCGGTGAAAGAACCTGCGCTCACCAGCACCCTGAGTACCTTTCCTGAACTTTGATTCCTAGCTGGGTGAACTCGCCCTTCGAAGGCTAGATGGGACCAAACGTGTTAAGCTTGTGGGGAAAGCCTTTGACCAATGGCCAATATGCTTGTGCTTGTGCGAGGGTTACGCAGGCACTTGCCAACACAGGGTTTTGACCTTACCATAAGCTGTCCCTTTGGGCTGAAGCAGGCGGCGTGTGTGGATCACAGCCTGGGAAGCAGGACCTCAGGGGAGTCTGCCAACAGACTGCCCTCCAGTATAGCCAGCTGAGAAAAGGTGGCAAGGCTGATGGATCCCGCTTACAACGAAATGTTTCTCTTCAGCAGAGGAGACTTTGCTACCACACGTCAGCAGCTCCTCTCCCTCAGAGCGCTGTTCCTGTGTAGACTAGGAAAAGCCACCACGTTCCCCAGCTTAGGGGAGGCTCTTTTCCTAGTTGGTTTCATCCGTGAGAGAGCCAGAAGGGCTGATCTCAACCAGTCGGGCTGCACAGCCTGAGTCCTTGGGGTAGGGCAGTCCTGAGCCAATGGGCCACCTAAGGAATGACAGCAAAGTTTCCTTGCCACAGGAAAGCACACCGAGGCCTGGTGTTTTCTCTATGAAATTGACGTGGGCTTGAAGGGTGAAGCCTATACCGCATTGTGGAAAAGCTCGGGGTTACGGCTCTCTTTCTCCCTCTCTCGGTCCCATACCCAGGGCTCAGCCGAGTGGGAATGCAGAGTGGCAGAGACTTCCTCTCTGCCGGACTCAGAAGGCTTCTTCCCTTTAGGGCAATGCCGTTTGTGCCTTACTTCGTGGAGGAGGAATGAGGGCCCCCTGAGATATTCTGACATGAAATACCTAACGACAGAGGATCTGGAGGAGCTGGTTTCTGGGCGGAAGGAGCCAAAAAGCCTGCATTGCTAAGGTCTCTTTGAGAGCTGCCAGACACTCTGCCGTCCTAGGCCTCAGAATTGGACATTGTGACGGCATGGCAACACTTGGAATCCTAGGACGCAGTGGAAGCGCGACTCGCAAACTGGATGGAAGAAGTTTCCAAGCACAGTGTTCTTTCATGTACCAAAGAGAACGCTAGTGTCTGAGGCTGGTAGCCTTGTTGCTAGAGAGAACTGGCATCCCCGTGGGCCTGTTGGCTACTTTCCTGTTTCCGACCCTCTCAGGAAACTCCTCCAAAAAGCCTTTGGGACCCGCTTAGAGAGAACAGCTGCCAAGTGGATGCACAGAACATTAACCTAGCTCCCGGCCCAGGGTCCCAAGCATCCATCTTTCTCTGGACGGTACCTACCCCACCCAGGGATTCAAGCAGGGAGTTGGCCTTCTACAACTTACACAGGAAACTGGGAGGAGATGTAGGGCCACTCTACTTGCGCTCACACTACGTGGCCCGGAGAAGTTATCACGCAGCAGAATTCAACCCCCTTCCTCTACACGTGCGTACCCCAAAGAAGCGCTGGGCAGTGGGTGTTCTCAGGCCAAGAGCAGTCCTTGTTCTGGGCTGCACCTGCTCTGTGGTTCGAAGGATCTCTGACTCTGCTCCTTCGGAAGCATTTCAGGGCTGACGCTATCCCTGGGCTGCCGAAGCAAAGAGGCATAGAGGCCTTTCACACGGAAGGCATGGGCTTGTATCCCCTGAAGAAAGTGTAGGTCGCCCCTCCCTGGCCGGAGGCGTGTAAGTTGACACCATTTGCTCTGCCCATGGAAAATGCAAGGAGGTGGACTCGATTTGGGCTGCCTGGTGAAACAACCTGCAGTCACCAGCCCCCTGAGTACCTTTCCTGAACTTTGATTCCTAGCTAGGTCAACTCGGCCTTCGGAGGCTAGATGGGACCAAACGTGTTAAGCTTGTGGGGAAAGCCTTTGACCAATGGCCAATATGCTTGTCCCTGTGCGAGGGTTAGGCAGGAACTTGCCAGCACAGGGTTTTGACCTTACCATAAGCTGTCCCTTTGGGCTGAAGCAGGCGGCGTGTGTGGATCACAGCCTGGGAAGCAGGGCCTCAGGGGAATCTGCCAACAGACTGCCCTCCATGATAGCCAGCTGAGAAAAGGTGGCAAGGCTGATGGAATCCGCTTACAATGAAATGTTTCTCTTCAGCAGAGGAGATTTTGCTACCACACGTCAGCAGCTCCTCTCCCTCAGAGTGCTGTTCCTGGGTAGACTAGGAAAAGCCACCACGTTCCCCAGCTTAGGAGAGGCTCTTTTCCTAGTTGGTTTCAACCGTGAGAGAGCCAGAAGGGCTGATCTCAACCAGTCGGGCTGCACAGCCTGAGTCCTGGGGTAGGCCAGTCCTGAGCCAATGTGCCACCTGAAGAATGAAAGCCAAGTTTCCTTGCCACAGGAAAGCACACCGAGGCCTGGTGTTTTCTCTATGAAATTGACGTGGGCTTGAAGGGTGAGGCCTATACCGCATTGTGGAAAAGCTCGGGGTTACGGCTCTCTTTCTCCCTCTCTCGGTCCCATACCCAGGGCTCAGCCGAGTGGGAATGCAGAGTGGCAGAGACTTCCTCTCTGCCGGACTCAGAAGGCTTCTTCCCTTTAGGGCAATGCCGTTTGTGCCTTACTTCGTGGAGGAGGAATGAGGGCCCCCTGAGATATTCTGACATGAAATACCTAACGACAGAGGATCTGGAGGAGCTGGTTTCTGGGCGGAAGGAGCCAAAAAGCCTGCATTGCTAAGGTCTCTTTGAGAGCTGCCAGACACTCTGCCGTCCTAGGCCTCAGAATTGGACATTGTGACGGCATGGCAACACTTGGAATCCTAGGACCCAGTGGAAGCACGACTCGCAAACTGGATGGAAGAAGTTTCCAAGCACAGTGTTCTTTCATGTACCAAAGAGAACGCTAGTGTCTGAGGCTGGTAGCCTTGTTGCTAGAGAGAACTGGCATCCCCGTGGGCCTGTTGGCTACTTTCCTGTTTCCGACCCTGTCAGGAAACTCCTCCAAAAAGCCTTTGGGACCCGCTTAGAGAGAACAGCTGCCAAGTGGATGCACAGAACATTAACCTAGCTCCCAGCCCAGGGTCCCAAGTATCCATCTTTCTCTGGACGGTACGTACCCCACCCAGGGATTCAAGCAGGGAGTTGGCCTTCTACAACTTACACAGGAAACTGGGAGGAGGTGTAGGGCCACTCTACTTGCGCTCACACTACGTGGCCCGGAGAAGTTATCACGCAGCAGAATTCAACCCCCTTCCTCTACACGTGCGTACCCCAAAGAAGCGCTGGGCAGTGGGTGTTCTCAGGCCAAGAGCAGTCCTTGTTCTGGGCTGCACCTGCTCTGTGGTTCGAAGGATCTCTGACTCTGCTCCTTCGGAAGCATTTCAGGGCTGACGCTATCCCTGGGCTGCCGAAGCAAAGAGGCATAGAGGCCTTTCACACGGAAGGCATGGGCTTGTATCCCCTGAAGAAAGTGTAGGTCGCCCCTCCCTGGCCGGAGGCGTGTAAGTTGACACCATTTGCTCTGCCCATGGAAAATGCAAGGCGGTGGACTCGATTTGGGCTGCCTGGTGAAAGAACCTGCAGTCACCAGCCCCCTGAGTACCTTTCCTGAACTTTGATTCCTAGCTAGGTCAACTCGGCCTTCGGAGGCTAGATGGGACCAAACGTGTTAAGCTTGTGGGGAAAGCCTTTGACCAATGGCCAATATGCTTGTCCCTGTGCGAGGGTTAGGCAGGAACTTGCCAGCACAGGGTTTTGACCTTACCATAAGCTGTCCCTTTGAGCTGAAGCAGGCGGTGTGTGTGTATCACAGCCTGGGAAGCAGGGCCTCAGGGGAATCTGCCAACAGACTGCCCTCCATGATAGCCAGCTGAGAAAAGGTGGCAAGGCTGATGGAATCCGCTTACAATGAAATGTTTCTCTTCAGCAGAGGAGATTTTGCTACCACACGTCAGCAGCTCCTCTCCCTCAGAGTGCTGTTCCTGGGTAGACTAGGAAAAGCCACCACGTTCCCAGCTTAGGAGAGGCTCTTTTCCTAGTTGGTTTCAACCGTGAGAGAGCCAGAAGGGCTGATCTCCACCAGTCGGGCTGCACAGCCTGAGAGCTTCGGGTAGGGCAGTCCTGAGCCAATGTGCCACCTAGGAATGCAAGCCAAGTTTCCTTGCCACAGGAAGGCTCACCGAGGCCTGGTGTTTTCTCTATGAAACTGACGTGGGCTTGAAGGGTGAGGCCTTTACAACAATGTGTTTGGAGGTACTCGATTTGGGCTGCCTGGTGAAAGAACCTGCGCTCACCAGCACCCTGAGTACCTTTCCTGAACTTTGATTCCTAGCTGGGTGAACTCGCCCTTCGGAGGCTAGATGGGACCAAACGTGTTAAGCTTGTGGGGAAAGCCTTTGACCAATGGCCAATATGCTTGTGCTTGTGCGAGGGTTACGCAGGCACTTGCCAACACAGGGTTTTTACCTTACCATAAGCTGTCCCTTTGGGCTGAAGCAGGCGGCGTGTGTGGATCACAGCCTGGGAAGCAGGACCTCAGGGGAGTCTGCCAACAGACTGCCCTCCAGTATAGCCAGCTGAGAAAAGGTGGCAAGGCTGATGAAACCCGCTTACAACGAAATGTTTCTCTTCAGCAGAGGAGATTTTGCTACCACACGTCAGCAGCTCCTCTCTCTCAGAGTGCTGTTCCTGGGTAGGCTAGGAAAAGCCACCACGTTCCCAGCTTAGGAGAGGCTCTTTTCCTAGCTGGTTTCAACCGTGAGAGAGCCAGAAGGGCTGATCTCCACCAGTCGGGCTGCACAGCCTGAGAGCTTCGGGTAGGGCAGTCCTGAGCCAATGTGCCACCTTAGGAATGCAAGCCAAGTTTCCTTGCCACAGGAAGGCTCACCGAGGCCTGGTGTTTTCTCTATGAAACTGACGTGGGCTTGAAGGGTGAGGCCTTTACAACAATGTGTTTGGAGGTACTCGATTTGGGCTGCCCGGTGAAAGAACCTGCGCTCACCAGCACCCTGAGTACCTTTCCTGAACTTTGATTCCTAGCTGGGTGAACTCGCCCTTCGGAGGCTAGATGGGACCAAACGTGTTAAGCTTGTGGGGAAAGCCTTTGACCAATGGCCAATATGCTTGTCCCTGTCCGAGGGTTAGGCAGGAACTTGCCACACAGGGTTTTTACCTTACCATAAGCTGTCCCTTTGGGCTGAAGCAGGCGGCGTGTGTGGATCACAGCCTGGGAAGCAGGGCCTCAGGGGAATCTGCCAACAGACTGCCCTCCATGATAGCCAGCTGAGAAAAGTTGGCAAGGCTGATGGAATCCGCTTACAATGAAATGTTTCTCTTCAGCAGAGGAGATTTTGCTACCACACGTCAGCAGCTCCTCTCCCTCAGAGTGCTGTTCCTGGGTAGACTAGGAAAAGCCACCACGTTCCCCAGCTTAGGAGAGGCTCTTTTCCTAGTTGGTTTCAACCGTGAGAGAGCCAGAAGGACTGATCTCAACCAGTCGGGCTGCACAGCCTGAGTCCTGGGGTAGGCCAGTCCTGAGCCAATGTGCCACCTGAAGAATGAAAGCCAAGTTTCCTTGCCACAGGAAAGCACACCGAGGCCTGGTGTTTTCTCTATGAAATTGACGTGGGCTTGAAGGGTGAGGCCTATACCGCATTGTGGAAAAGCTCGGGGTTACGGCTCTCTTTCTCCCTCTCTCGGTCCCATACCCAGGGCTCAGCCGAGTGGGAATGCAGAGTGGCAGAGACTTCCTCTCTGCCGGACTCAGAAGGCTTCTTCCCTTTAGGGCAATGCCGTTTGTGCCTTACTTCGTGGAGGAGGAATGAGGGCCCCCTGAGATATTCTGACATGAAATACCTAACGACAGAGGATCTGGAGGAGCTGGTTTCTGGGCGGAAGGAGCCAAAAAGCCTGCATTGCTAAGGTCTCTTTGAGAGCTGCCAGACACTCTGCCGTCCTAGGCCTCAGAATTGGACATTGTGACGGCATGGCAACACTTGGAATCCTAGGACGCAGTGGAAGCGCGACTCGCAAACTGGATGGAAGAAGTTTCCAAGCACAGTGTTCTTTCATGTACCAAAGAGAACGCTAGTGTCTGAGGCTGGTAGCCTTGTTGCTAGAGAGAACTGGCATCCCCGTGGGCCTGTTGGCTACTTTCCTGTTTCCGACCCTGTCAGGAAACTCCTCCAAAAAGCCTTTGGGACCCGCTTAGAGAGAACAGCTGCCAAGTGGATGCACAGAACATTAACCTAGCTCCCAGCCCAGGGTCCCAAGTATCCATCTTTCTCTGGACGGTACGTACCCCACCCAGGGATTCAAGCAGGGAGTTGGCCTTCTACAACTTACACAGGAAACTGGGAGGAGGTGTAGGGCCACTCTACTTGCGCTCACACTACGTGGCCCGGAGAAGTTATCACGCAGCAGAATTCAACCCCCTTCCTCTACACGTGCGTACCCCAAAGAAGCGCTGGGCAGTGGGTGTTCTCAGGCCAAGAGCAGTCCTTGTTCTGGGCTGCACCTGCTCTGTGGTTCGAAGGATCTCTGACTCTGCTCCTTCGGAAGCATTTCAGGGCTGACGCTATCCCTGGGCTGCCGAAGCAAAGAGGCATAGAGGCCTTTCACACGGAAGGCATGGGCTTGTATCCCCTGAAGAAAGTGTAGGTCGCCCCTCCCTGGCCGGAGGCGTGTAAGTTGACACCATTTGCTCTGCCCATGGAAAATGCAAGGAGGTGGACTCGATTTGGGCTGCCTGGTGAAAGAACCTGCAGTCACCAGCCCCCTGAGTACCTTTCCTGAACTTTGATTCCTAGCTAGGTCAACTCGGCCTTCGGAGGCTAGATGGGACCAAACGTGTTAAGCTTGTGGGGAAAGCCTTTGACCAATGGCCAATATGCTTGTCCCTGTGCGAGGGTTAGGCAGGAACTTGCCAGCACAGGGTTTTGACCTTACCATAGGCTGTCCCTTTGGGCTGAAGCAGGCGGCGTGTGTGGATCACAGCCTGGGAAGCAGGGCCTCAGGGGAATCTGCCAACAGACTGCCCTCCATGATAGCCAGCTGAGAAAAGGTGGCAAGGCTGATGGAATCCGCTTACAATGAAATGTTTCTCTTCAGCAGAGGAGATTTTGCTACCACACGTCAGCAGCTCCTCTCCCTCAGAGTGCTGTTCCTGGGTAGACTAGGAAAAGCCACCACGTTCCCAGCTTAGGAGAGGCTCTTTTCCTAGTTGGTTTCAACCGTGAGAGAGCCAGAAGGGCTGATCTCAACCAGTCGGGCTGCACAGCCTGAGTCCTTGGGGTAGGGCAGTCCTGAGCCAATGTGCCACCTTAGGAATGCAAGCCAAGTTTCCTTGCCACAGGAAGGCACACCGAGGCCTGGTGTTTTCTCTATGAAACTGACGTGGGCTTGAAGGGTGAGGCCTTTACAACAATGTGTGTGGAGGTACTCGATTTGGGCTGCCCGGTGAAAGAACCTGCGCTCACCAGCACCCTGAGTACCTTTCCTGAACTTTGATTCCTAGCTGGGTGAACTCGCCCTTCGGAGGCTAGATGGGACCAAACGTGTTAAGCTTGTGGGGAAAGCCTTTGACCAATGGCCAATATGCTTGTGCTTGTGCGAGGGTTACGCAGGCACTTGCAACACAGGGTTTTGACCTTACCATAAGCTGTCCCTTTGGGCTGAAGCAGGCGGCGTGTGTGGATCACAGCCTGGGAAGCAGGACCTCAGGGGAGTCTGCCAACAGACTGCCCTCCAGTATAGCCAGCTGAGAAAAGGTGGCAAGGCTGATGGATCCCGCTTACAACGAAATGTTTCTCTTCAGCAGAGGAGATTTTGCTACCACACGTCAGCAGCTCCTCTCCCTCAGAGTGCTGTTCCTGGGTAGGCTAGGAAAAGCCACCACGTTCCCCAGCTTAGGAGAGACTCTTTTCCTAGTTGATTTCATCCGTGAGAGAGCCAGAAGGGCTGATCTCCACCAGTCGGGCTGCACAGCCTGAATGCTTTGGGTAGGGCAGTTCTGAGCCAATGTGCCACCTTAGGAATGCAAGCCAAGTTTCCTTGCCACAGGAAAGCACACCGAGGCCTGGTGTTTTCTCTATGAAACTGACGTGGGCTTGAAGGGTGAAGCCTATACCGCATTGTGGAAAAGCTCGGGGTTACGGCTCTCTTTCTCCCTCTCTCGGTCCCATACCCAGGGCTCAGCCGAGTGGGAATGCAGAGTGGCAGAGACTTCCTCTCTGCCGGACTCAGAAGGCTTCTTCCCTTTAGGGCAATGCCGTTTGTGCCTTACTTCGTGGAGGAGGAATGAGGGCCCCCTGAGATATTCTGACATGAAATACCTAACGACAGAGGATCTGGAGGAGCTGGTTTCTGGGCGGAAGGAGCCAAAAAGCCTGCATTGCTAAGGTCTCTTTGAGAGCTGCCAGACACTCTGCCGTCCTAGGCCTCAGAATTGGACATTGTGACGGCATGGCAACACTTGGAATCCTAGGACCCAGTGGAAGCACGACTCGCAAACTGGATGGAAGAAGTTTCCAAGCACAGTGTTCTTTCATGTACCAAAGAGAACGCTAGTGTCTGAGGCTGGTAGCCTTGTTGCTAGAGAGAACTGGCATCCCCGTGGGCCTGTTGGCTACTTTCCTGTTTCCGACCCTGTCAGGAAACTCCTCCAAAAAGCCTTTGGGACCCGCTTAGAGAGAACAGCTGCCAAGTGGATGCACAGAACATTAACCTAGCTCCCAGCCCAGGGTCCCAAGTATCCATCTTTCTCTGGACGGTACGTACCCCACCCAGGGATTCAAGCAGGGAGTTGGCCTTCTACAACTTACACAGGAAACTGGGAGGAGGTGTAGGGCCACTCTACTTGCGCTCACACTACGTGGCCCGGAGAAGTTATCACGCAGCAGAATTCAACCCCCTTCCTCTACACGTGCGTACCCCAAAGAAGCGCTGGGCAGTGGGTGTTCTCAGGCCAAGAGCAGTCCTTGTTCTGGGCTGCACCTGCTCTGTGGTTCGAAGGATCTCTGACTCTGCTCCTTCGGAAGCATTTCAGGGCTGACGCTATCCCTGGGCTGCCGAAGCAAAGAGGCATAGAGGCCTTTCACACGGAAGGCATGGGCTTGTATCCCCTGAAGAAAGTGTAGGTCGCCCCTCCCTGGCCGGAGGCGTGTAAGTTGACACCATTTGCTCTGCCCATGGAAAATGCAAGGAGGTGGACTCGATTTGGGCTGCCTGGTGAAAGAACCTGCGCTCACCAGCACCCTGAGTACCTTTCCTGAACTTTGATTCCTAGCTGGGTGAACTCGCCCTTCGGAGGCTAGATGGGACCAAACGTGTTAAGCTTGTGGGGAAAGCCTTTGACCAATGGCCAATATGCTTGTGCTTGTGCGAGGGTTACGCAGGCACTTGCCAACACAGGGTTTTTACCTTACCATAAGCTGTCCCTTTGGGCTGAAGCAGGCGGCGTGTGTGGATCACAGCCTGGGAAGCAGGACCTCAGGGGAGTCTGCCAACAGACTGCCCTCCAGTATAGCCAGCTGAGAAAAGGTGGCAAGGCTGATGGAACCCGCTTACAACGAAATGTTTCTCTTCAGCAGAGGAGATTTTGCTACCACACGTCAGCAGCTCCTCTCCCTCAGAGTGCTGTTCCTGGGTAGGCTAGGAAAAGCCACCACGTTCCCAGCTTAGGAGAGGCTCTTTTCCTAGCTGGTTTCAACCGTGAGAGAGCCAGAAGGGCTGATCTCCACCAGTCGGGCTGCACAGCCTGAGAGCTTCGGGTAGGGCAGTCCTGAGCCAATGTGCCACCTTAGGAATGCAAGCCAAGTTTCCTTGCCACAGGAAGGCTCACCGAGGCCTGGTGTTTTCTCTATGAAACTGACGTGGGCTTGAAGGGTGAGGCCTTTACAACAATGTGTTTGGAGGTACTCGATTTGGGCTGCCTGGTGAAAGAACCTGCGCTCACCAGCACCCTGAGTACCTTTCCTGAACTTTGATTCCTAGCTGGGTGAACTCGCCCTTCGGAGGCTAGATGGGACCAAACGTGTTAAGCTTGTGGGGAAAGCCTTTGACCAATGGCCAATATGCTTGTGCTTGTGCGAGGGTTATGCAGGCACTTGCCAACACAGGGTTTTTACCTTACCATAAGCTGTCCCTTTGGGCTGAAGCAGGCGGCGTGTGTGGATCACAGCCTGGGAAGCAGGACCTCAGGGGAGTCTGCCAACAGACTGCCCTCCAGTATAGCCAGCTGAGAAAAGGTGGCAAGGCTGATGGAACCCGCTTACAACGAAATGTTTCTCTTCAGCAGAGGAGATTTTGCTACCACACGTCAGCAGCTCCTCTCCCTCAGAGTGCTGTTCCTGGGTAGGCTAGGAAAAGCCACCACGTTCCCAGCTTAGGAGAGGCTCTTTTCCTAGCTGGTTTCAACCGTGAGAGAGCCAGAAGGGCTGATCTCCACCAGTCGGGCTGCACAGCCTGAGAGCTTCGGGTAGGGCAGTCCTGAGCCAATGTGCCACCTTAGGAATGCAAGCCAAGTTTCCTTGCCACAGGAAGGCTCACCGAGGCCTGGTGTTTTCTCTATGAAACTGACGTGGGCTTGAAGGGTGAGGCCTTTACAACAATGTGTTTGGAGGTACTCGATTTGGGCTGCCCGGTGAAAGAACCTGCGCTCACCAGCACCCTGAGTACCTTTCCTGAACTTTGATTCCTAGCTGGGTGAACTCGCCCTTCGAAGGCTAGATGGGACCAAACGTGTTAAGCTTGTGGGGAAAGCCTTTGACCAATGGCCAATATGCTTGTGCTTGTGCGAGGGTTACGCAGGCACTTGCCAACACAGGGTTTTGACCTTACCATAAGCTGTCCCTTTGGGCTGAAGCAGGCGGCGTGTGTGGATCACAGCCTGGGAAGCAGGACCTCAGGGGAGTCTGCCAACAGACTGCCCTCCAGTATAGCCAGCTGAGAAAAGGTGGCAAGGCTGATGGATCCCGCTTACAACGAAATGTTTCTCTTCAGCAGAGGAGACTTTGCTACCACACGTCAGCAGCTCCTCTCCCTCAGAGCGCTGTTCCTGTGTAGACTAGGAAAAGCCACCACGTTCCCCAGCTTAGGGGAGGCTCTTTTCCTAGTTGGTTTCATCCGTGAGAGAGCCAGAAGGGCTGATCTCAACCAGTCGGGCTGCACAGCCTGAGTCCTTGGGGTAGGGCAGTCCTGAGCCAATGGGCCACCTAAGGAATGACAGCAAAGTTTCCTTGCCACAGGAAAGCACACCGAGGCCTGGTGTTTTCTCTATGAAATTGACGTGGGCTTGAAGGGTGAAGCCTATACCGCATTGTGGAAAAGCTCGGGGTTACGGCTCTCTTTCTCCCTCTCTCGGTCCCATACCCAGGGCTCAGCCGAGTGGGAATGCAGAGTGGCAGAGACTTCCTCTCTGCCGGACTCAGAAGGCTTCTTCCCTTTAGGGCAATGCCGTTTGTGCCTTACTTCGTGGAGGAGGAATGAGGGCCCCCTGAGATATTCTGACATGAAATACCTAACGACAGAGGATCTGGAGGAGCTGGTTTCTGGGCGGAAGGAGCCAAAAAGCCTGCATTGCTAAGGTCTCTTTGAGAGCTGCCAGACACTCTGCCGTCCTAGGCCTCAGAATTGGACATTGTGACGGCATGGCAACACTTGGAATCCTAGGACGCAGTGGAAGCGCGACTCGCAAACTGGATGGAAGAAGTTTCCAAGCACAGTGTTCTTTCATGTACCAAAGAGAACGCTAGTGTCTGAGGCTGGTAGCCTTGTTGCTAGAGAGAACTGGCATCCCCGTGGGCCTGTTGGCTACTTTCCTGTTTCCGACCCTCTCAGGAAACTCCTCCAAAAAGCCTTTGGGACCCGCTTAGAGAGAACAGCTGCCAAGTGGATGCACAGAACATTAACCTAGCTCCCGGCCCAGGGTCCCAAGCATCCATCTTTCTCTGGACGGTACCTACCCCACCCAGGGATTCAAGCAGGGAGTTGGCCTTCTACAACTTACACAGGAAACTGGGAGGAGATGTAGGGCCACTCTACTTGCGCTCACACTACGTGGCCCGGAGAAGTTATCACGCAGCAGAATTCAACCCCCTTCCTCTACACGTGCGTACCCCAAAGAAGCGCTGGGCAGTGGGTGTTCTCAGGCCAAGAGCAGTCCTTGTTCTGGGCTGCACCTGCTCTGTGGTTCGAAGGATCTCTGACTCTGCTCCTTCGGAAGCATTTCAGGGCTGACGCTATCCCTGGGCTGCCGAAGCAAAGAGGCATAGAGGCCTTTCACACGGAAGGCATGGGCTTGTATCCCCTGAAGAAAGTGTAGGTCGCCCCTCCCTGGCCGGAGGCGTGTAAGTTGACACCATTTGCTCTGCCCATGGAAAATGCAAGGAGGTGGACTCGATTTGGGCTGCCTGGTGAAACAACCTGCAGTCACCAGCCCCCTGAGTACCTTTCCTGAACTTTGATTCCTAGCTAGGTCAACTCGGCCTTCGGAGGCTAGATGGGACCAAACGTGTTAAGCTTGTGGGGAAAGCCTTTGACCAATGGCCAATATGCTTGTCCCTGTGCGAGGGTTAGGCAGGAACTTGCCAGCACAGGGTTTTGACCTTACCATAAGCTGTCCCTTTGGGCTGAAGCAGGCGGCGTGTGTGGATCACAGCCTGGGAAGCAGGGCCTCAGGGGAATCTGCCAACAGACTGCCCTCCATGATAGCCAGCTGAGAAAAGGTGGCAAGGCTGATGGAATCCGCTTACAATGAAATGTTTCTCTTCAGCAGAGGAGATTTTGCTACCACACGTCAGCAGCTCCTCTCCCTCAGAGTGCTGTTCCTGGGTAGACTAGGAAAAGCCACCACGTTCCCCAGCTTAGGAGAGGCTCTTTTCCTAGTTGGTTTCAACCGTGAGAGAGCCAGAAGGGCTGATCTCAACCAGTCGGGCTGCACAGCCTGAGTCCTGGGGTAGGCCAGTCCTGAGCCAATGTGCCACCTGAAGAATGAAAGCCAAGTTTCCTTGCCACAGGAAAGCACACCGAGGCCTGGTGTTTTCTCTATGAAATTGACGTGGGCTTGAAGGGTGAGGCCTATACCGCATTGTGGAAAAGCTCGGGGTTACGGCTCTCTTTCTCCCTCTCTCGGTCCCATACCCAGGGCTCAGCCGAGTGGGAATGCAGAGTGGCAGAGACTTCCTCTCTGCCGGACTCAGAAGGCTTCTTCCCTTTAGGGCAATGCCGTTTGTGCCTTACTTCGTGGAGGAGGAATGAGGGCCCCCTGAGATATTCTGACATGAAATACCTAACGACAGAGGATCTGGAGGAGCTGGTTTCTGGGCGGAAGGAGCCAAAAAGCCTGCATTGCTAAGGTCTCTTTGAGAGCTGCCAGACACTCTGCCGTCCTAGGCCTCAGAATTGGACATTGTGACGGCATGGCAACACTTGGAATCCTAGGACCCAGTGGAAGCACGACTCGCAAACTGGATGGAAGAAGTTTCCAAGCACAGTGTTCTTTCATGTACCAAAGAGAACGCTAGTGTCTGAGGCTGGTAGCCTTGTTGCTAGAGAGAACTGGCATCCCCGTGGGCCTGTTGGCTACTTTCCTGTTTCCGACCCTGTCAGGAAACTCCTCCAAAAAGCCTTTGGGACCCGCTTAGAGAGAACAGCTGCCAAGTGGATGCACAGAACATTAACCTAGCTCCCAGCCCAGGGTCCCAAGTATCCATCTTTCTCTGGACGGTACGTACCCCACCCAGGGATTCAAGCAGGGAGTTGGCCTTCTACAACTTACACAGGAAACTGGGAGGAGGTGTAGGGCCACTCTACTTGCGCTCACACTACGTGGCCCGGAGAAGTTATCACGCAGCAGAATTCAACCCCCTTCCTCTACACGTGCGTACCCCAAAGAAGCGCTGGGCAGTGGGTGTTCTCAGGCCAAGAGCAGTCCTTGTTCTGGGCTGCACCTGCTCTGTGGTTCGAAGGATCTCTGACTCTGCTCCTTCGGAAGCATTTCAGGGCTGACGCTATCCCTGGGCTGCCGAAGCAAAGAGGCATAGAGGCCTTTCACACGGAAGGCATGGGCTTGTATCCCCTGAAGAAAGTGTAGGTCGCCCCTCCCTGGCCGGAGGCGTGTAAGTTGACACCATTTGCTCTGCCCATGGAAAATGCAAGGCGGTGGACTCGATTTGGGCTGCCTGGTGAAAGAACCTGCAGTCACCAGCCCCCTGAGTACCTTTCCTGAACTTTGATTCCTAGCTAGGTCAACTCGGCCTTCGGAGGCTAGATGGGACCAAACGTGTTAAGCTTGTGGGGAAAGCCTTTGACCAATGGCCAATATGCTTGTCCCTGTGCGAGGGTTAGGCAGGAACTTGCCAGCACAGGGTTTTGACCTTACCATAAGCTGTCCCTTTGAGCTGAAGCAGGCGGTGTGTGTGTATCACAGCCTGGGAAGCAGGGCCTCAGGGGAATCTGCCAACAGACTGCCCTCCATGATAGCCAGCTGAGAAAAGGTGGCAAGGCTGATGGAATCCGCTTACAATGAAATGTTTCTCTTCAGCAGAGGAGATTTTGCTACCACACGTCAGCAGCTCCTCTCCCTCAGAGTGCTGTTCCTGGGTAGGCTAGGAAAAGCCACCACGTTCCCAGCTTAGGAGAGGCTCTTTTCCTAGCTGGTTTCAACCGTGAGAGAGCCAGAAGGGCTGATCTCCACCAGTCGGGCTGCACAGCCTGAGTGCTTCGGGTAGGGCAGTCCTGAGCCAATGTGCCACCTTAGGAATGCAAGCCAAGTTTCCTTGCCACAGGAAGGCTCACCGAGGCCTGGTGTTTTCTCTATGAAACTGACGTGGGCTTGAAGGGTGAGGCCTTTACAACAATGTGTTTGGAGGTACTCGATTTGGGCTGCCCGGTGAAAGAACCTGCGCTCACCAGCACCCTGAGTACCTTTCCTGAACTTTGATTCCTAGCTGGGTGAACTCGCCCTTTGGAGGCTAGATGGGACCAAACGTGTTAAGCTTGTGGGGAAAGCCTTTGACCAATGGCCAATATGCTTGTGCTTGTGCGAGGGTTACGCAGGCACTTGCAACACAGGGTTTTGACCTTACCATAAGCTGTCCCTTTGGGCTGAAGCAGGCGGCGTGTGTGGATCACAGCCTGGGAAGCAGGACCTCAGGGGAGTCTGCCAACAGACTGCCCTCCAGTATAGCCAGCTGAGAAAAGGTGGCAAGGCTGATGGATCCCGCTTACAACGAAATGTTTCTCTTCAGCAGAGGAGACTTTGCTACCACACGTCAGCAGCTCCTCTCCCTCAGAGCGCTGTTCCTGTGTAGACTAGGAAAAGCCACCACGTTCCCCAGCTTAGGGGAGGCTCTTTTCCTAGTTGGTTTCATCCGTGAGAGAGCCAGAAGGGCTGATCTCAACCAGTCGGGCTGCACAGCCTGAGTCCTTGGGGTAGGGCAGTCCTGAGCCAATGGGCCACCTAAGGAATGACAGCAAAGTTTCCTTGCCACAGGAAAGCACACCGAGGCCTGGTGTTTTCTCTATGAAATTGACGTGGGCTTGAAGGGTGAAGCCTATACCGCATTGTGGAAAAGCTCGGGGTTACGGCTCTCTTTCTCCCTCTCTCGGTCCCATACCCAGGGCTCAGCCGAGTGGGAATGCAGAGTGGCAGAGACTTCCTCTCTGCCGGACTCAGAAGGCTTCTTCCCTTTAGGGCAATGCCGTTTGTGCCTTACTTCGTGGAGGAGGAATGAGGGCCCCCTGAGATATTCTGACATGAAATACCTAACGACAGAGGATCTGGAGGAGCTGGTTTCTGGGCGGAAGGAGCCAAAAAGCCTGCATTGCTAAGGTCTCTTTGAGAGCTGCCAGACACTCTGCCGTCCTAGGCCTCAGAATTGGACATTGTGACGGCATGGCAACACTTGGAATCCTAGGACGCAGTGGAAGCACGACTCGCAAACTGGATGGAAGAAGTTTCCAAGCACAGTGTTCTTTCATGTACCAAAGAGAACGCTAGTGTCTGAGGCTGGTAGCCTTGTTGCTAGAGAGAACTGGCATCCCCGTGGGCCTGTTGGCTACTTTCCTGTTTCCGACCCTCTCAGGAAACTCCTCCAAAAAGCCTTTGGGACCCGCTTAGAGAGAACAGCTGCCAAGTGGATGCACAGAACATTAACCTAGCTCCCGGCCCAGGGTCCCAAGCATCCATCTTTCTCTGGACGGTACCTACCCCACCCAGGGATTCAAGCAGGGAGTTGGCCTTCTACAACTTACACAGGAAACTGGGAGGAGATGTAGGGCCACTCTACTTGCGCTCACACTACGTGGCCCGGAGAAGTTATCACGCAGCAGAATTCAACCCCCTTCCTCTACACGTGCGTACCCCAAAGAAGCGCTGGGCAGTGGGTGTTCTCAGGCCAAGAGCAGTCCTTGTTCTGGGCTGCACCTGCTCTGTGGTTCGAAGGATCTCTGACTCTGCTCCTTCGGAAGCATTTCAGGGCTGACGCTATCCCTGGGCTGCCGAAGCAAAGAGGCATAGAGGCCTTTCACACGGAAGGCATGGGCTTGTATCCCCTGAAGAAAGTGTAGGTCGCCCCTCCCTGGCCGGAGGCGTGTAAGTTGACACCATTTGCTCTGCCCATGGAAAATGCAAGGAGGTGGACTCGATTTGGGCTGCCTGGTGAAAGAACCTGCAGTCACCAGCCCCCTGAGTACCTTTCCTGAACTTTGATTCCTAGCTAGGTCAACTCGGCCTTCGGAGGCTAGATGGGACCAAACGTGTTAAGCTTGTGGGGAAAGCCTTTGACCAATGGCCAATATGCTTGTCCATGTGCGAGGGTTAGGCAGGAACTTGCCAGCACAGGGTTTTGACCTTACCATAAGCTGTCCCTTTGGGCTGAAGCAGGCGGTGTGTGTGTATCACAGCCTGGGAAGCAGGGCCTCAGGGGAATCTGCCAACAGACTGCCCTCCATGATAGCCAGCTGAGAAAAGGTGGCAAGGCTGATGGAATCCGCTTACAATGAAATGTTTCTCTTCAGCAGAGGAGATTTTGCTACCACACGTCAGCAGCTCCTCTCCCTCAGAGTGCTGTTCCTGGGTAGACTAGGAAAAGCCACCACGTTCCCAGCTTAGGAGAGGCTCTTTTCCTAGTTGGTTTCAACCGTGAGAGAGCCAGAAGGGCTGATCTCCACCAGTCGGGCTGCACAGCCTGAGAGCTTCGGGTAGGGCAGTCCTGAGCCAATGTGCCACCTAGGAATGCAAGCCAAGTTTCCTTGCCACAGGAAGGCTCACCGAGGCCTGGTGTTTTCTCTATGAAACTGACGTGGGCTTGAAGGGTGAGGCCTTTACAACAATGTGTTTGGAGGTACTCGATTTGGGCTGCCTGGTGAAAGAACCTGCGCTCACCAGCACCCTGAGTACCTTTCCTGAACTTTGATTCCTAGCTGGGTGAACTCGCCCTTCGGAGGCTAGATGGGACCAAACGTGTTAAGCTTGTGGGGAAAGCCTTTGACCAATGGCCAATATGCTTGTGCTTGTGCGAGGGTTACGCAGGCACTTGCCAACACAGGGTTTTTACCTTACCATAAGCTGTCCCTTTGGGCTGAAGCAGGCGGCGTGTGTGGATCACAGCCTGGGAAGCAGGACCTCAGGGGAGTCTGCCAACAGACTGCCCTCCAGTATAGCCAGCTGAGAAAAGGTGGCAAGGCTGATGAAACCCGCTTACAACGAAATGTTTCTCTTCAGCAGAGGAGATTTTGCTACCACACGTCAGCAGCTCCTCTCTCTCAGAGTGCTGTTCCTGGGTAGGCTAGGAAAAGCCACCACGTTCCCAGCTTAGGAGAGGCTCTTTTCCTAGCTGGTTTCAACCGTGAGAGAGCCAGAAGGGCTGATCTCCACCAGTCGGGCTGCACAGCCTGAGAGCTTCGGGTAGGGCAGTCCTGAGCCAATGTGCCACCTTAGGAATGCAAGCCAAGTTTCCTTGCCACAGGAAGGCTCACCGAGGCCTGGTGTTTTCTCTATGAAACTGACGTGGGCTTGAAGGGTGAGGCCTTTACAACAATGTGTTTGGAGGTACTCGATTTGGGCTGCCCGGTGAAAGAACCTGCGCTCACCAGCACCCTGAGTACCTTTCCTGAACTTTGATTCCTAGCTGGGTGAACTCGCCCTTCGGAGGCTAGATGGGACCAAACGTGTTAAGCTTGTGGGGAAAGCCTTTGACCAATGGCCAATATGCTTGTCCCTGTCCGAGGGTTAGGCAGGAACTTGCCACACAGGGTTTTTACCTTACCATAAGCTGTCCCTTTGGGCTGAAGCAGGCGGCGTGTGTGGATCACAGCCTGGGAAGCAGGGCCTCAGGGGAATCTGCCAACAGACTGCCCTCCATGATAGCCAGCTGAGAAAAGTTGGCAAGGCTGATGGAATCCGCTTACAATGAAATGTTTCTCTTCAGCAGAGGAGATTTTGCTACCACACGTCAGCAGCTCCTCTCCCTCAGAGTGCTGTTCCTGGGTAGACTAGGAAAAGCCACCACGTTCCCCAGCTTAGGAGAGGTTCTTTTCCTAGTTGGTTTCAACCGTGAGAGAGCCAGAAGGACTGATCTCAACCAGTCGGGCTGCACAGCCTGAGTCCTGGGGTAGGCCAGTCCTGAGCCAATGTGCCACCTGAAGAATGAAAGCCAAGTTTCCTTGCCACAGGAAAGCACACCGAGGCCTGGTGTTTTCTCTATGAAATTGACGTGGGCTTGAAGGGTGAGGCCTATACCGCATTGTGGAAAAGCTCGGGGTTACGGCTCTCTTTCTCCCTCTCTCGGTCCCATACCCAGGGCTCAGCCGAGTGGGAATGCAGAGTGGCAGAGACTTCCTCTCTGCCGGACTCAGAAGGCTTCTTCCCTTTAGGGCAATGCCGTTTGTGCCTTACTTCGTGGAGGAGGAATGAGGGCCCCCTGAGATATTCTGACATGAAATACCTAACGACAGAGGATCTGGAGGAGCTGGTTTCTGGGCGGAAGGAGCCAAAAAGCCTGCATTGCTAAGGTCTCTTTGAGAGCTGCCAGACACTCTGCCGTCCTAGGCCTCAGAATTGGACATTGTGACGGCATGGCAACACTTGGAATCCTAGGACCCAGTGGAAGCACGACTCGCAAACTGGATGGAAGAAGTTTCCAAGCACAGTGTTCTTTCATGTACCAAAGAGAACGCTAGTGTCTGAGGCTGGTAGCCTTGTTGCTAGAGAGAACTGGCATCCCCGTGGGCCTGTTGGCTACTTTCCTGTTTCCGACCCTGTCAGGAAACTCCTCCAAAAAGCCTTTGGGACCCGCTTAGAGAGAACAGCTGCCAAGTGGATGCACAGAACATTAACCTAGCTCCCAGCCCAGGGTCCCAAGTATCCATCTTTCTCTGGACGGTACGTACCCCACCCAGGGATTCAAGCAGGGAGTTGGCCTTCTACAACTTACACAGGAAACTGGGAGGAGGTGTAGGGCCACTCTACTTGCGCTCACACTACGTGGCCCGGAGAAGTTATCACGCAGCAGAATTCAACCCCCTTCCTCTACACGTGCGTACCCCAAAGAAGCGCTGGGCAGTGGGTGTTCTCAGGCCAAGAGCAGTCCTTGTTCTGGGCTGCACCTGCTCTGTGGTTCGAAGGATCTCTGACTCTGCTCCTTCGGAAGCATTTCAGGGCTGACGCTATCCCTGGGCTGCCGAAGCAAAGAGGCATAGAGGCCTTTCACACGGAAGGCATGGGCTTGTATCCCCTGAAGAAAGTGTAGGTCGCCCCTCCCTGGCCGGAGGCGTGTAAGTTGACACCATTTGCTCTGCCCATGGAAAATGCAAGGAGGTGGACTCGATTTGGGCTGCCTGGTGAAAGAACCTGCAGTCACCAGCCCCCTGAGTACCTTTCCTGAACTTTGATTCCTAGCTAGGTCAACTCGGCCTTCGGAGGCTAGATGGGACCAAACGTGTTAAGCTTGTGGGGAAAGCCTTTGACCAATGGCCAATATGCTTGTCCCTGTGCGAGGGTTAGGCAGGAACTTGCCAGCACAGGGTTTTGACCTTACCATAGGCTGTCCCTTTGGGCTGAAGCAGGCGGCGTGTGTGGATCACAGCCTGGGAAGCAGGGCCTCAGGGGAATCTGCCAACAGACTGCCCTCCATGATAGCCAGCTGAGAAAAGGTGGCAAGGCTGATGGAATCCGCTTACAATGAAATGTTTCTCTTCAGCAGAGGAGATTTTGCTACCACACGTCAGCAGCTCCTCTCCCTCAGAGTGCTGTTCCTGGGTAGACTAGGAAAAGCCACCACGTTCCCAGCTTAGGAGAGGCTCTTTTCCTAGTTGGTTTCAACCGTGAGAGAGCCAGAAGGGCTGATCTCAACCAGTCGGGCTGCACAGCCTGAGTCCTTGGGGTAGGGCAGTCCTGAGCCAATGTGCCACCTTAGGAATGCAAGCCAAGTTTCCTTGCCACAGGAAGGCACACCGAGGCCTGGTGTTTTCTCTATGAAACTGACGTGGGCTTGAAGGGTGAGGCCTTTACAACAATGTGTGTGGAGGTACTCGATTTGGGCTGCCCGGTGAAAGAACCTGCGCTCACCAGCACCCTGAGTACCTTTCCTGAACTTTGATTCCTAGCTGGGTGAACTCGCCCTTCGGAGGCTAGATGGGACCAAACGTGTTAAGCTTGTGGGGAAAGCCTTTGACCAATGGCCAATATGCTTGTGCTTGTGCGAGGGTTACGCAGGCACTTGCAACACAGGGTTTTGACCTTACCATAAGCTGTCCCTTTGGGCTGAAGCAGGCGGCGTGTGTGGATCACAGCCTGGGAAGCAGGACCTCAGGGGAGTCTGCCAACAGACTGCCCTCCAGTATAGCCAGCTGAGAAAAGGTGGCAAGGCTGATGGATCCCGCTTACAACGAAATGTTTCTCTTCAGCAGAGGAGATTTTGCTACCACACGTCAGCAGCTCCTCTCCCTCAGAGTGCTGTTCCTGGGTAGGCTAGGAAAAGCCACCACGTTCCCCAGCTTAGGAGAGACTCTTTTCCTAGTTGATTTCCTCCGTGAGAGAGCCAGAAGGGCTGATCTCCACCAGTCGGGCTGCACAGCCTGAATGCTTTGGGTAGGGCAGTTCTGAGCCAATGTGCCACCTTAGGAATGCAAGCCAAGTTTCCTTGCCACAGGAAGGCACACCGAGGCCTGGTGTTTTCTCTATGAAACTGACGTGGGCTTGAAGGGTGAAGCCTATACCGCATTGTGGAAAAGCTCGGGGTTACGGCTCTCTTTCTCCCTCTCTCGGTCCCATACCCAGGGCTCAGCCGAGTGGGAATGCAGAGTGGCAGAGACTTCCTCTCTGCCGGACTCAGAAGGCTTCTTCCCTTTAGGGCAATGCCGTTTGTGCCTTACTTCGTGGAGGAGGAATGAGGGCCCCCTGAGATATTCTGACATGAAATACCTAACGACAGAGGATCTGGAGGAGCTGGTTTCTGGGCGGAAGGAGCCAAAAAGCCTGCATTGCTAAGGTCTCTTTGAGAGCTGCCAGACACTCTGCCGTCCTAGGCCTCAGAATTGGACATTGTGACGGCATGGCAACACTTGGAATCCTAGGACCCAGTGGAAGCACGACTCGCAAACTGGATGGAAGAAGTTTCCAAGCACAGTGTTCTTTCATGTACCAAAGAGAACGCTAGTGTCTGAGGCTGGTAGCCTTGTTGCTAGAGAGAACTGGCATCCCCGTGGGCCTGTTGGCTACTTTCCTGTTTCCGACCCTGTCAGGAAACTCCTCCAAAAAGCCTTTGGGACCCGCTTAGAGAGAACAGCTGCCAAGTGGATGCACAGAACATTAACCTAGCTCCCAGCCCAGGGTCCCAAGTATCCATCTTTCTCTGGACGGTACGTACCCCACCCAGGGATTCAAGCAGGGAGTTGGCCTTCTACAACTTACACAGGAAACTGGGAGGAGGTGTAGGGCCACTCTACTTGCGCTCACACTACGTGGCCCGGAGAAGTTATCACGCAGCAGAATTCAACCCCCTTCCTCTACACGTGCGTACCCCAAAGAAGCGCTGGGCAGTGGGTGTTCTCAGGCCAAGAGCAGTCCTTGTTCTGGGCTGCACCTGCTCTGTGGTTCGAAGGATCTCTGACTCTGCTCCTTCGGAAGCATTTCAGGGCTGACGCTATCCCTGGGCTGCCGAAGCAAAGAGGCATAGAGGCCTTTCACACGGAAGGCATGGGCTTGTATCCCCTGAAGAAAGTGTAGGTCGCCCCTCCCTGGCCGGAGGCGTGTAAGTTGACACCATTTGCTCTGCCCATGGAAAATGCAAGGAGGTGGACTCGATTTGGGCTGCCTGGTGAAAGAACCTGCGCTCACCAGCACCCTGAGTACCTTTCCTGAACTTTGATTCCTAGCTGGGTGAACTCGCCCTTCGGAGGCTAGATGGGACCAAACGTGTTAAGCTTGTGGGGAAAGCCTTTGACCAATGGCCAATATGCTTGTGCTTGTGCGAGGGTTACGCAGGCACTTGCCAACACAGGGTTTTTACCTTACCATAAGCTGTCCCTTTGGGCTGAAGCAGGCGGCGTGTGTGGATCACAGCCTGGGAAGCAGGACCTCAGGGGAGTCTGCCAACAGACTGCCCTCCAGTATAGCCAGCTGAGAAAAGGTGGCAAGGCTGATGGAACCCGCTTACAACGAAATGTTTCTCTTCAGCAGAGGAGATTTTGCTACCACACGTCAGCAGCTCCTCTCCCTCAGAGTGCTGTTCCTGGGTAGGCTAGGAAAAGCCACCACGTTCCCAGCTTAGGAGAGGCTCTTTTCCTAGCTGGTTTCAACCGTGAGAGAGCCAGAAGGGCTGATCTCCACCAGTCGGGCTGCACAGCCTGAGAGCTTCGGGTAGGGCAGTCCTGAGCCAATGTGCCACCTTAGGAATGCAAGCCAAGTTTCCTTGCCACAGGAAGGCTCACCGAGGCCTGGTGTTTTCTCTATGAAACTGACGTGGGCTTGAAGGGTGAGGCCTTTACAACAATGTGTTTGGAGGTACTCGATTTGGGCTGCCTGGTGAAAGAACCTGCGCTCACCAGCACCCTGAGTACCTTTCCTGAACTTTGATTCCTAGCTGGGTGAACTCGCCCTTCGGAGGCTAGATGGGACCAAACGTGTTAAGCTTGTGGGGAAAGCCTTTGACCAATGGCCAATATGCTTGTGCTTGTGCGAGGGTTACGCAGGCACTTGCCAACACAGGGTTTTTACCTTACCATAAGCTGTCCCTTTGGGCTGAAGCAGGCGGCGTGTGTGGATCACAGCCTGGGAAGCAGGACCTCAGGGGAGTCTGCCAACAGACTGCCCTCCAGTATAGCCAGCTGAGAAAAGGTGGCAAGGCTGATGGAACCCGCTTACAACGAAATGTTTCTCTTCAGCAGAGGAGATTTTGCTACCACACGTCAGCAGCTCCTCTCCCTCAGAGTGCTGTTCCTGGGTAGGCTAGGAAAAGCCACCACGTTCCCAGCTTAGGAGAGGCTCTTTTCCTAGCTGGTTTCAACCGTGAGAGAGCCAGAAGGGCTGATCTCCACCAGTCGGGCTGCACAGCCTGAGTGCTTCGGGTAGGGCAGTCCTGAGCCAATGTGCCACCTTAGGAATGCAAGCCAAGTTTCCTTGCCACAGGAAGGCTCACCGAGGCCTGGTGTTTTCTCTATGAAACTGACGTGGGCTTGAAGGGTGAGGCCTTTACAACAATGTGTTTGGAGGTACTCGATTTGGGCTGCCCGGTGAAAGAACCTGCGCTCACCAGCACCCTGAGTACCTTTCCTGAACTTTGATTCCTAGCTGGGTGAACTCGCCCTTCGAAGGCTAGATGGGACCAAACGTGTTAAGCTTGTGGGGAAAGCCTTTGACCAATGGCCAATATGCTTGTGCTTGTGCGAGGGTTACGCAGGCACTTGCAACACAGGGTTTTGACCTTACCATAAGCTGTCCCTTTGGGCTGAAGCAGGCGGCGTGTGTGGATCACAGCCTGGGAAGCAGGACCTCAGGGGAGTCTGCCAACAGACTGCCCTCCAGTATAGCCAGCTGAGAAAAGGTGGCAAGGCTGATGGATCCCGCTTACAACGAAATGTTTCTCTTCAGCAGAGGAGACTTTGCTACCACACGTCAGCAGCTCCTCTCCCTCAGAGCGCTGTTCCTGTGTAGACTAGGAAAAGCCACCACGTTCCCCAGCTTAGGGGAGGCTCTTTTCCTAGTTGGTTTCATCCGTGAGAGAGCCAGAAGGGCTGATCTCAACCAGTCGGGCTGCACAGCCTGAGTCCTTGGGGTAGGGCAGTCCTGAGCCAATGGGCCACCTAAGGAATGACAGCAAAGTTTCCTTGCCACAGGAAAGCACACCGAGGCCTGGTGTTTTCTCTATGAAATTGACGTGGGCTTGAGGGTGAAGCCTATACCGCATTGTGGAAAAGCTCGGGGTTACGGCTCTCTTTCTCCCTCTCTCGGTCCCATACCCAGGGCTCAGCCGAGTGGGAATGCAGAGTGGCAGAGACTTCCTCTCTGCCGGACTCAGAAGGCTTCTTCCCTTTAGGGCAATGCCGTTTGTGCCTTACTTCGTGGAGGAGGAATGAGGGCCCCCTGAGATATTCTGACATGAAATACCTAACGACAGAGGATCTGGAGGAGCTGGTTTCTGGGCGGAAGGAGCCAAAAAGCCTGCATTGCTAAGGTCTCTTTGAGAGCTGCCAGACACTCTGCCGTCCTAGGCCTCAGAATTGGACATTGTGACGGCATGGCAACACTTGGAATCCTAGGACGCAGTGGAAGCACGACTCGCAAACTGGATGGAAGAAGTTTCCAAGCACAGTGTTCTTTCATGTACCAAAGAGAACGCTAGTGTCTGAGGCTGGTAGCCTTGTTGCTAGAGAGAACTGGCATCCCCGTGGGCCTGTTGGCTACTTTCCTGTTTCCGACCCTCTCAGGAAACTCCTCCAAAAAGCCTTTGGGACCCGCTTAGAGAGAACAGCTGCCAAGTGGATGCACAGAACATTAACCTAGCTCCCGGCCCAGGGTCCCAAGCATCCATCTTTCTCTGGACGGTACCTACCCCACCCAGGGATTCAAGCAGGGAGTTGGCCTTCTACAACTTACACAGGAAACTGGGAGGAGATGTAGGGCCACTCTACTTGCGCTCACACTACGTGGCCCGGAGAAGTTATCACGCAGCAGAATTCAACCCCCTTCCTCTACACGTGCGTACCCCAAAGAAGCGCTGGGCAGTGGGTGTTCTCAGGCCAAGAGCAGTCCTTGTTCTGGGCTGCACCTGCTCTGTGGTTCGAAGGATCTCTGACTCTGCTCCTTCGGAAGCATTTCAGGGCTGACGCTATCCCTGGGCTGCCGAAGCAAAGAGGCATAGAGGCCTTTCACACGGAAGGCATGGGCTTGTATCCCCTGAAGAAAGTGTAGGTCGCCCCTCCCTGGCCGGAGGCGTGTAAGTTGACACCATTTGCTCTGCCCATGGAAAATGCAAGGAGGTGGACTCGATTTGGGCTGCCTGGTGAAAGAACCTGCAGTCACCAGCCCCCTGAGTACCTTTCCTGAACTTTGATTCCTAGCTAGGTCAACTCGGCCTTCGGAGGCTAGATGGGACCAAACGTGTTAAGCTTGTGGGGAAAGCCTTTGACCAATGGCCAATATGCTTGTCCCTGTGCGAGGGTTAGGCAGGAACTTGCCAGCACAGGGTTTTGACCTTACCATAAGCTGTCCCTTTGGGCTGAAGCAGGCGGTGTGTGTGTATCACAGCCTGGGAAGCAGGGCCTCAGGGGAATCTGCCAACAGACTGCCCTCCATGATAGCCAGCTGAGAAAAGGTGGCAAGGCTGATGGAATCCGCTTACAATGAAATGTTTCTCTTCAGCAGAGGAGATTTTGCTACCACACGTCAGCAGCTCCTCTCCCTCAGAGTGCTGTTCCTGGGTAGACTAGGAAAAGCCACCACGTTCCCAGCTTAGGAGAGGCTCTTTTCCTAGTTGGTTTCAACCGTGAGAGAGCCAGAAGGGCTGATCTCCACCAGTCGGGCTGCACAGCCTGAGAGCTTCGGGTAGGGCAGTCCTGAGCCAATGTGCCACCTAGGAATGCAAGCCAAGTTTCCTTGCCACAGGAAGGCTCACCGAGGCCTGGTGTTTTCTCTATGAAACTGACGTGGGCTTGAAGGGTGAGGCCTTTACAACAATGTGTTTGGAGGTACTCGATTTGGGCTGCCTGGTGAAAGAACCTGCGCTCACCAGCACCCTGAGTACCTTTCCTGAACTTTGATTCCTAGCTGGGTGAACTCGCCCTTCGGAGGCTAGATGGGACCAAACGTGTTAAGCTTGTGGGGAAAGCCTTTGACCAATGGCCAATATGCTTGTGCTTGTGCGAGGGTTACGCAGGCACTTGCCAACACAGGGTTTTTACCTTACCATAAGCTGTCCCTTTGGGCTGAAGCAGGCGGCATGTGTGGATCACAGCCTGGGAAGCAGGACCTCAGGGGAGTCTGCCAACAGACTGCCCTCCAGTATAGCCAGCTGAGAAAAGGTGGCAAGGCTGATGAAACCCGCTTACAACGAAATGTTTCTCTTCAGCAGAGGAGATTTTGCTACCACACGTCAGCAGCTCCTCTCTCTCAGAGTGCTGTTCCTGGGTAGGCTAGGAAAAGCCACCACGTTCCCAGCTTAGGAGAGGCTCTTTTCCTAGCTGGTTTCAACCGTGAGAGAGCCAGAAGGGCTGATCTCCACCAGTCGGGCTGCACAGCCTGAGAGCTTCGGGTAGGGCAGTCCTGAGCCAATGTGCCACCTTAGGAATGCAAGCCAAGTTTCCTTGCCACAGGAAGGCTCACCGAGGCCTGGTGTTTTCTCTATGAAACTGACGTGGGCTTGAAGGGTGAGGCCTTTACAACAATGTGTTTGGAGGTACTCGATTTGGGCTGCCCGGTGAAAGAACCTGCGCTCACCAGCACCCTGAGTACCTTTCCTGAACTTTGATTCCTAGCTGGGTGAACTCGCCCTTCGGAGGCTAGATGGGACCAAACGTGTTAAGCTTGTGGGGAAAGCCTTTGACCAATGGCCAATATGCTTGTCCCTGTCCGAGGGTTAGGCAGGAACTTGCCACACAGGGTTTTTACCTTACCATAAGCTGTCCCTTTGGGCTGAAGCAGGCGGCGTGTGTGGATCACAGCCTGGGAAGCAGGGCCTCAGGGGAATCTGCCAACAGACTGCCCTCCAGTATAGCCAGCTGAGAAAAGGTGGCAAGGCTGATGGATCCCGCTTACAACGAAATGTTTCTCTTCAGCAGAGGAGACTTTGCTACCACACGTCAGCAGCTCCTCTCCCTCAGAGCGCTGTTCCTGTGTAGACTAGGAAAAGCCACCACGTTCCCCAGCTTAGGGGAGGCTCTTTTCCTAGTTGGTTTCATCCGTGAGAGAGCCAGAAGGGCTGATCTCAACCAGTCGGGCTGCACAGCCTGAGTCCTTGGGGTAGGGCAGTCCTGAGCCAATGGGCCACCTAAGGAATGACAGCAAAGTTTCCTTGCCACAGGAAAGCACACCGAGGCCTGGTGTTTTCTCTATGAAATTGACGTGGGCTTGAAGGGTGAAGCCTATACCGCATTGTGGAAAAGCTCGGGGTTACGGCTCTCTTTCTCCCTCTCTCGGTCCCATACCCAGGGCTCAGCCGAGTGGGAATGCAGAGTGGCAGAGACTTCCTCTCTGCCGGACTCAGAAGGCTTCTTCCCTTTAGGGCAATGCCGTTTGTGCCTTACTTCGTGGAGGAGGAATGAGGGCCCCCTGAGATATTCTGACATGAAATACCTAACGACAGAGGATCTGGAGGAGCTGGTTTCTGGGCGGAAGGAGCCAAAAAGCCTGCATTGCTAAGGTCTCTTTGAGAGCTGCCAGACACTCTGCCGTCCTAGGCCTCAGAATTGGACATTGTGACGGCATGGCAACACTTGGAATCCTAGGACGCAGTGGAAGCACGACTCGCAAACTGGATGGAAGAAGTTTCCAAGCACAGTGTTCTTTCATGTACCAAAGAGAACGCTAGTGTCTGAGGCTGGTAGCCTTGTTGCTAGAGAGAACTGGCATCCCCGTGGGCCTGTTGGCTACTTTCCTGTTTCCGACCCTCTCAGGAAACTCCTCCAAAAAGCCTTTGGGACCCGCTTAGAGAGAACAGCTGCCAAGTGGATGCACAGAACATTAACCTAGCTCCCGGCCCAGGGTCCCAAGCATCCATCTTTCTCTGGACGGTACCTACCCCACCCAGGGATTCAAGCAGGGAGTTGGCCTTCTACAACTTACACAGGAAACTGGGAGGAGATGTAGGGCCACTCTACTTGCGCTCACACTACGTGGCCCGGAGAAGTTATCACGCAGCAGAATTCAACCCCCTTCCTCTACACGTGCGTACCCCAAAGAAGCGCTGGGCAGTGGGTGTTCTCAGGCCAAGAGCAGTCCTTGTTCTGGGCTGCACCTGCTCTGTGGTTCGAAGGATCTCTGACTCTGCTCCTTCGGAAGCATTTCAGGGCTGACGCTATCCCTGGGCTGCCGAAGCAAAGAGGCATAGAGGCCTTTCACACGGAAGGCATGGGCTTGTATCCCCTGAAGAAAGTGTAGGTCGCCCCTCCCTGGCCGGAGGCGTGTAAGTTGACACCATTTGCTCTGCCCATGGAAAATGCAAGGAGGTGGACTCGATTTGGGCTGCCTGGTGAAAGAACCTGCAGTCACCAGCCCCCTGAGTACCTTTCCTGAACTTTGATTCCTAGCTAGGTCAACTCGGCCTTCGGAGGCTAGATGGGACCAAACGTGTTAAGCTTGTGGGGAAAGCCTTTGACCAATGGCCAATATGCTTGTCCATGTGCGAGGGTTAGGCAGGAACTTGCCAGCACAGGGTTTTGACCTTACCATAAGCTGTCCCTTTGGGCTGAAGCAGGCGGTGTGTGTGTATCACAGCCTGGGAAGCAGGGCCTCAGGGGAATCTGCCAACAGACTGCCCTCCATGATAGCCAGCTGAGAAAAGGTGGCAAGGCTGATGGAATCCGCTTACAATGAAATGTTTCTCTTCAGCAGAGGAGATTTTGCTACCACACGTCAGCAGCTCCTCTCCCTCAGAGTGCTGTTCCTGGGTAGACTAGGAAAAGCCACCACGTTCCCAGCTTAGGAGAGGCTCTTTTCCTAGTTGGTTTCAACCGTGAGAGAGCCAGAAGGGCTGATCTCCACCAGTCGGGCTGCACAGCCTGAGAGCTTCGGGTAGGGCAGTCCTGAGCCAATGTGCCACCTAGGAATGCAAGCCAAGTTTCCTTGCCACAGGAAGGCTCACCGAGGCCTGGTGTTTTCTCTATGAAACTGACGTGGGCTTGAAGGGTGAGGCCTTTACAACAATGTGTTTGGAGGTACTCGATTTGGGCTGCCTGGTGAAAGAACCTGCGCTCACCAGCACCCTGAGTACCTTTCCTGAACTTTGATTCCTAGCTGGGTGAACTCGCCCTTCGGAGGCTAGATGGGACCAAACGTGTTAAGCTTGTGGGGAAAGCCTTTGACCAATGGCCAATATGCTTGTGCTTGTGCGAGGGTTACGCAGGCACTTGCCAACACAGGGTTTTTACCTTACCATAAGCTGTCCCTTTGGGCTGAAGCAGGCGGCGTGTGTGGATCACAGCCTGGGAAGCAGGACCTCAGGGGAGTCTGCCAACAGACTGCCCTCCAGTATAGCCAGCTGAGAAAAGGTGGCAAGGCTGATGAAACCCGCTTACAACGAAATGTTTCTCTTCAGCAGAGGAGATTTTGCTACCACACGTCAGCAGCTCCTCTCTCTCAGAGTGCTGTTCCTGGGTAGGCTAGGAAAAGCCACCACGTTCCCAGCTTAGGAGAGGCTCTTTTCCTAGCTGGTTTCAACCGTGAGAGAGCCAGAAGGGCTGATCTCCACCAGTCGGGCTGCACAGCCTGAGAGCTTCGGGTAGGGCAGTCCTGAGCCAATGTGCCACCTTAGGAATGCAAGCCAAGTTTCCTTGCCACAGGAAGGCTCACCGAGGCCTGGTGTTTTCTCTATGAAACTGACGTGGGCTTGAAGGGTGAGGCCTTTACAACAATGTGTTTGGAGGTACTCGATTTGGGCTGCCCGGTGAAAGAACCTGCGCTCACCAGCACCCTGAGTACCTTTCCTGAACTTTGATTCCTAGCTGGGTGAACTCGCCCTTCGGAGGCTAGATGGGACCAAACGTGTTAAGCTTGTGGGGAAAGCCTTTGACCAATGGCCAATATGCTTGTGCTTGTGCGAGGGTTACGCAGGCACTTGCCAACACAGGGTTTTGACCTTACCATAAGCTGTCCCTTTGGGCTGAAGCAGGCGGCGTGTGTGGATCACAGCCTGGGAAGCAGGACCTCAGGGGAGTCTGCCAACAGACTGCCCTCCAGTATAGCCAGCTGAGAAAAGGTGGCAAGGCTGATGGATCCCGCTTACAACGAAATGTTTCTCTTCAGCAGAGGAGACTTTGCTACCACACGTCAGCAGCTCCTCTCCCTCAGAGCGCTGTTCCTGTGTAGACTAGGAAAAGCCACCACGTTCCCCAGCTTAGGGGAGGCTCTTTTCCTAGTTGGTTTCATCCGTGAGAGAGCCAGAAGGGCTGATCTCAACCAGTCGGGCTGCACAGCCTGAGTCCTTGGGGTAGGGCAGTCCTGAGCCAATGGGCCACCTAAGGAATGACAGCAAAGTTTCCTTGCCACAGGAAAGCACACCGAGGCCTGGCGTTTTCTCTATGAAATTGACGTGGGCTTGAAGGGTGAAGCCTATACCGCATTGTGGAAAAGCTCGGGGTTACGGCTCTCTTTCTCCCTCTCTCGGTCCCATACCCAGGGCTCAGCCGAGTGGGAATGCAGAGTGGCAGAGACTTCCTCTCTGCCGGACTCAGAAGGCTTCTTCCCTTTAGGGCAATGCCGTTTGTGCCTTACTTCGTGGAGGAGGAATGAGGGCCCCCTGAGATATTCTGACATGAAATACCTAACGACAGAGGATCTGGAGGAGCTGGTTTCTGGGCGGAAGGAGCCAAAAAGCCTGCATTGCTAAGGTCTCTTTGAGAGCTGCCAGACACTCTGCCGTCCTAGGCCTCAGAATTGGACATTGTGACGGCATGGCAACACTTGGAATCCTAGGACGCAGTGGAAGCGCGACTCGCAAACTGGATGGAAGAAGTTTCCAAGCACAGTGTTCTTTCATGTACCAAAGAGAACGCTAGTGTCTGAGGCTGGTAGCCTTGTTGCTAGAGAGAACTGGCATCCCCGTGGGCCTGTTGGCTACTTTCCTGTTTCCGACCCTCTCAGGAAACTCCTCCAAAAAGCCTTTGGGACCCGCTTAGAGAGAACAGCTGCCAAGTGGATGCACAGAACATTAACCTAGCTCCCGGCCCAGGGTCCCAAGCATCCATCTTTCTCTGGACGGTACCTACCCCACCCAGGGATTCAAGCAGGGAGTTGGCCTTCTACAACTTACACAGGAAACTGGGAGGAGATGTAGGGCCACTCTACTTGCGCTCACACTACGTGGCCCGGAGAAGTTATCACGCAGCAGAATTCAACCCCCTTCCTCTACACGTGCGTACCCCAAAGAAGCGCTGGGCAGTGGGTGTTCTCAGGCCAAGAGCAGTCCTTGTTCTGGGCTGCACCTGCTCTGTGGTTCGAAGGATCTCTGACTCTGCTCCTTCGGAAGCATTTCAGGGCTGACGCTATCCCTGGGCTGCCGAAGCAAAGAGGCATAGAGGCCTTTCACACGGAAGGCATGGGCTTGTATCCCCTGAAGAAAGTGTAGGTCGCCCCTCCCTGGCCGGAGGCGTGTAAGTTGACACCATTTGCTCTGCCCATGGAAAATGCAAGGAGGTGGACTCGATTTGGGCTGCCTGGTGAAACAACCTGCAGTCACCAGCCCCCTGAGTACCTTTCCTGAACTTTGATTCCTAGCTAGGTCAACTCGGCCTTCGGAGGCTAGATGGGACCAAACGTGTTAAGCTTGTGGGGAAAGCCTTTGACCAATGGCCAATATGCTTGTCCATGTGCGAGGGTTAGGCAGGAACTTGCCAGCACAGGGTTTTGACCTTACCATAAGCTGTCCCTTTGGGCTGAAGCAGGCGGTGTGTGTGTATCACAGCCTGGGAAGCAGGGCCTCAGGGGAATCTGCCAACAGACTGCCCTCCATGATAGCCAGCTGAGAAAAGGTGGCAAGGCTGATGGAATCCGCTTACAATGAAATGTTTCTCTTCAGCAGAGGAGATTTTGCTACCACACGTCAGCAGCTCCTCTCCCTCAGAGTGCTGTTCCTGGGTAGACTAGGAAAAGCCACCACGTTCCCAGCTTAGGAGAGGCTCTTTTCCTAGTTGGTTTCAACCGTGAGAGAGCCAGAAGGGCTGATCTCCACCAGTCGGGCTGCACAGCCTGAGAGCTTCGGGTAGGGCAGTCCTGAGCCAATGTGCCACCTAGGAATGCAAGCCAAGTTTCCTTGCCACAGGAAGGCTCACCGAGGCCTGGTGTTTTCTCTATGAAACTGACGTGGGCTTGAAGGGTGAGGCCTTTACAACAATGTGTTTGGAGGTACTCGATTTGGGCTGCCTGGTGAAAGAACCTGCGCTCACCAGCACCCTGAGTACCTTTCCTGAACTTTGATTCCTAGCTGGGTGAACTCGCCCTTCGGAGGCTAGATGGGACCAAACGTGTTAAGCTTGTGGGGAAAGCCTTTGACCAATGGCCAATATGCTTGTGCTTGTGCGAGGGTTACGCAGGCACTTGCCAACACAGGGTTTTTACCTTACCATAAGCTGTCCCTTTGGGCTGAAGCAGGCGGCGTGTGTGGATCACAGCCTGGGAAGCAGGACCTCAGGGGAGTCTGCCAACAGACTGCCCTCCAGTATAGCCAGCTGAGAAAAGGTGGCAAGGCTGATGAAACCCGCTTACAACGAAATGTTTCTCTTCAGCAGAGGAGATTTTGCTACCACACGTCAGCAGCTCCTCTCTCTCAGAGTGCTGTTCCTGGGTAGGCTAGGAAAAGCCACCACGTTCCCAGCTTAGGAGAGGCTCTTTTCCTAGCTGGTTTCAACCGTGAGAGAGCCAGAAGGGCTGATCTCCACCAGTCGGGCTGCACAGCCTGAGAGCTTCGGGTAGGGCAGTCCTGAGCCAATGTGCCACCTTAGGAATGCAAGCCAAGTTTCCTTGCCACAGGAAGGCTCACCGAGGCCTGGTGTTTTCTCTATGAAACTGACGTGGGCTTGAAGGGTGAGGCCTTTACAACAATGTGTTTGGAGGTACTCGATTTGGGCTGCCCGGTGAAAGAACCTGCGCTCACCAGCACCCTGAGTACCTTTCCTGAACTTTGATTCCTAGCTGGGTGAACTCGCCCTTCGGAGGCTAGATGGGACCAAACGTGTTAAGCTTGTGGGGAAAGCCTTTGACCAATGGCCAATATGCTTGTCCCTGTCCGAGGGTTAGGCAGGAACTTGCCACACAGGGTTTTTACCTTACCATAAGCTGTCCCTTTGGGCTGAAGCAGGCGGCGTGTGTGGATCACAGCCTGGGAAGCAGGGCCTCAGGGGAATCTGCCAACAGACTGCCCTCCATGATAGCCAGCTGAGAAAAGTTGGCAAGGCTGATGGAATCCGCTTACAATGAAATGTTTCTCTTCAGCAGAGGAGATTTTGCTACCACACGTCAGCAGCTCCTCTCCCTCAGAGTGCTGTTCCTGGGTAGACTAGGAAAAGCCACCACGTTCCCCAGCTTAGGAGAGGCTCTTTTCCTAGTTGGTTTCAACCGTGAGAGAGCCAGAAGGACTGATCTCAACCAGTCGGGCTGCACAGCCTGAGTCCTGGGGTAGGCCAGTCCTGAGCCAATGTGCCACCTGAAGAATGAAAGCCAAGTTTCCTTGCCACAGGAAAGCACACCGAGGCCTGGTGTTTTCTCTATGAAATTGACGTGGGCTTGAAGGGTGAGGCCTATACCGCATTGTGGAAAAGCTCGGGGTTACGGCTCTCTTTCTCCCTCTCTCGGTCCCATACCCAGGGCTCAGCCGAGTGGGAATGCAGAGTGGCAGAGACTTCCTCTCTGCCGGACTCAGAAGGCTTCTTCCCTTTAGGGCAATGCCGTTTGTGCCTTACTTCGTGGAGGAGGAATGAGGGCCCCCTGAGATATTCGGACATGAAATACCTAACGACAGAGGATCTGGAGGAGCTGGTTTCTGGGCGGAAGGAGCCAAAAAGCCTGCATTGCTAAGGTCTCTTTGAGAGCTGCCAGACACTCTGCCGTCCTAGGCCTCAGAATTGGACATTGTGACGGCATGGCAACACTTGGAATCCTAGGACCCAGTGGAAGCACGACTCGCAAACTGGATGGAAGAAGTTTCCAAGCACAGTGTTCTTTCATGTACCAAAGAGAACGCTAGTGTCTGAGGCTGGTAGCCTTGTTGCTAGAGAGAACTGGCATCCCCGTGGGCCTGTTGGCTACTTTCCTGTTTCCGACCCTGTCAGGAAACTCCTCCAAAAAGCCTTTGGGACCCGCTTAGAGAGAACAGCTGCCAAGTGGATGCACAGAACATTAACCTAGCTCCCAGCCCAGGGTCCCAAGTATCCATCTTTCTCTGGACGGTACGTACCCCACCCAGGGATTCAAGCAGGGAGTTGGCCTTCTACAACTTACACAGGAAACTGGGAGGAGGTGTAGGGCCACTCTACTTGCGCTCACACTACGTGGCCCGGAGAAGTTATCACGCAGCAGAATTCAACCCCCTTCCTCTACACGTGCGTACCCCAAAGAAGCGCTGGGCAGTGGGTGTTCTCAGGCCAAGAGCAGTCCTTGTTCTGGGCTGCACCTGCTCTGTGGTTCGAAGGATCTCTGACTCTGCTCCTTCGGAAGCATTTCAGGGCTGACGCTATCCCTGGGCTGCCGAAGCAAAGAGGCATAGAGGCCTTTCACACGGAAGGCATGGGCTTGTATCCCCTGAAGAAAGTGTAGGTCGCCCCTCCCTGGCCGGAGGCGTGTAAGTTGACACCATTTGCTCTGCCCATGGAAAATGCAAGGAGGTGGACTCGATTTGGGCTGCCTGGTGAAAGAACCTGCAGTCACCAGCCCCCTGAGTACCTTTCCTGAACTTTGATTCCTAGCTAGGTCAACTCGGCCTTCGGAGGCTAGATGGGACCAAACGTGTTAAGCTTGTGGGGAAAGCCTTTGACCAATGGCCAATATGCTTGTCCCTGTGCGAGGGTTAGGCAGGAACTTGCCAGCACAGGGTTTTGACCTTACCATAAGCTGTCCCTTTGGGCTGAAGCAGGCGGCGTGTGTGGATCACAGCCTGGGAAGCAGGGCCTCAGGGGAATCTGCCAACAGACTGCCCTCCATGATAGCCAGCTGAGAAAAGGTGGCAAGGCTGATGGAATCCGCTTACAATGAAATGTTTCTCTTCAGCAGAGGAGATTTTGCTACCACACGTCAGCAGCTCCTCTCCCTCAGAGTGCTGTTCCTGGGTAGGCTAGGAAAAGCCACCACGTTCCCAGCTTAGGAGAGGCTCTTTTCCTAGCTGGTTTCAACCGTGAGAGAGCCAGAAGGGCTGATCTCCACCAGTCGGGCTGCACAGCCTGAGTGCTTCGGGTAGGGCAGTCCTGAGCCAATGTGCCACCTTAGGAATGCAAGCCAAGTTTCCTTGCCACAGGAAGGCTCACCGAGGCCTGGTGTTTTCTCTATGAAACTGACGTGGGCTTGAAGGGTGAGGCCTTTACAACAATGTGTTTGGAGGTACTCGATTTGGGCTGCCTGGTGAAAGAACCTGCGCTCACCAGCACCCTGAGTACCTTTCCTGAACTTTGATTCCTAGCTGGGTGAACTCGCCCTTCGGAGGCTAGATGGGACCAAACGTGTTAAGCTTGTGGGGAAAGCCTTTGACCAATGGCCAATATGCTTGTGCTTGTGCGAGGGTTACGCAGGCACTTGCAACACAGGGTTTTGACCTTACCATAAGCTGTCCCTTTGGGCTGAAGCAGGCGGCGTGTGTGGATCACAGCCTGGGAAGCAGGACCTCAGGGGAGTCTGCCAACAGACTGCCCTCCAGTATAGCCAGCTGAGAAAAGGTGGCAAGGCTGATGGATCCCGCTTACAACGAAATGTTTCTCTTCAGCAGAGGAGACTTTGCTACCACACGTCAGCAGCTCCTCTCCCTCAGAGCGCTGTTCCTGTGTAGACTAGGAAAAGCCACCACGTTCCCCAGCTTAGGGGAGGCTCTTTTCCTAGTTGGTTTCATCCGTGAGAGAGCCAGAAGGGCTCTTCTCAACCAGTCGGGCTGCACAGCCTGAGTCCTTGGGGTAGGGCAGTCCTGAGCCAATGGGCCACCTAAGGAATGACAGCAAAGTTTCCTTGCCACAGGAAGGCACACCGAGGCCTGGTGTTTTCTCTATGAAATTGACGTGGGCTTGAAGGGTGAAGCCTATACCGCATTGTGGAAAAGCTCGGGGTTACGGCTCTCTTTCTCCCTCTCTCGGTCCCATACCCAGGGCTCAGCCGAGTGGGAATGCAGAGTGGCAGAGACTTCCTCTCTGCCGGACTCAGAAGGCTTCTTCCCTTTAGGGCAATGCCGTTTGTGCCTTACTTCGTGGAGGAGGAATGAGGGCCCCCTGAGATATTCTGACATGAAATACCTAACGACAGAGGATCTGGAGGAGCTGGTTTCTGGGCGGAAGGAGCCAAAAAGCCTGCATTGCTAAGGTCTCTTTGAGAGCTGCCAGACACTCTGCCGTCCTAGGCCTCAGAATTGGACATTGTGACGGCATGGCAACACTTGGAATCCTAGGACGCAGTGGAAGCGCGACTCGCAAACTGGATGGAAGAAGTTTCCAAGCACAGTGTTCTTTCATGTACCAAAGAGAACGCTAGTGTCTGAGGCTGGTAGCCTTGTTGCTAGAGAGAACTGGCATCCCCGTGGGCCTGTTGGCTACTTTCCTGTTTCCGACCCTCTCAGGAAACTCCTCCAAAAAGCCTTTGGGACCCGCTTAGAGAGAACAGCTGCCAAGTGGATGCACAGAACATTAACCTAGCTCCCGGCCCAGGGTCCCAAGCATCCATCTTTCTCTGGACGGTACCTACCCCACCCAGGGATTCAAGCAGGGAGTTGGCCTTCTACAACTTACACAGGAAACTGGGAGGAGATGTAGGGCCACTCTACTTGCGCTCACACTACGTGGCCCGGAGAAGTTATCACGCAGCAGAATTCAACCCCCTTCCTCTACACGTGCGTACCCCAAAGAAGCGCTGGGCAGTGGGTGTTCTCAGGCCAAGAGCAGTCCTTGTTCTGGGCTGCACCTGCTCTGTGGTTCGAAGGATCTCTGACTCTGCTCCTTCGGAAGCATTTCAGGGCTGACGCTATCCCTGGGCTGCCAAAGCAAAGAGGCATAGAGGCCTTTCACACGGAAGGCATGGGCTTGTATCCCCTGAAGAAAGTGTAGGTCGCCCCTCCCTGGCCGGAGGCGTCTAAGTTGACACCATTTGCTCTGCCCATGGAAAATGCAAGGAGGTGGACTCGATTTGGGCTGCCTGGTGAAAGAACCTGCAGTCACCAGCCCCCTGAGTACCTTTCCTGAACTTTGATTCCTAGCTAGGTCAACTCGGCCTTCGGAGGCTAGATGGGACCAAACGTGTTAAGCTTGTGGGGAAAGCCTTTGACCAATGGCCAATATGCTTGTCCCTGTGCGAGGGTTACGCAGGAACTTGCCAGCACAGGGTTTTGACCTTACCATAAGCTGTCCCTTTGGGCTGAAGCAGGCGGCGTGTGTGGATCACAGCCTGGGAAGCAGGGCCTCAGGGGAATCTGCCAACAGACTGCCCTCCATGATAGCCAGCTGAGAAGAGGTGGCAAGGCTGATGGAATCCGCTTACAATGAAATGTTTCTCTTCAGCAGAGGAGATTTTGCTACCACACGTCAGCAGCTCCTCTCCCTCAGAGTGCTGTTCCTGGGTAGACTAGGAAAAGCCACCACGTTCCCAGCTTAGGAGAGGCTCTTTTCCTAGTTGGTTTCAACCGTGAGAAAGCCAGAAGGGCTGATCTCCACCAGTCGGGCTGCAGAGCCTGAGTCCTTGGGGTAGGGCAGTCCTGAGCCAATGTGCCACCTTAGGAATGCAAGCCAAGTTTCCTTGCCACAGGAAGGCTCACCGAGGCCTGGTGTTTTCTCTATGAAACTGACGTGGGCTTGAAGGGTGAGGCCTTTACAACAATGTGTTTGGAGGTACTCGATTTGGGCTGCCTGGTGAAAGAACCTGCGCTCACCAGCACCCTGAGTACCTTTCCTGAACTTTGATTCCTAGCTGGGTGAACTCGCCCTTCGGAGGCTAGATGGGACAAACGTGTTAAGCTTGTGGGGAAAGCCTTTGACCAATGGCCAATATGCTTGTGCTTGTGCGAGGGTTACGCAGGCACTTGCCAACACAGGGTTTTGACATTACCATAAGCTGTCCCTTTGGGCTGAAGCAGGCGGCGTGTGTGGATCACAGCCTGGGAAGCAGAACCTCAGGGGAGTCTGCCAACAGACTGCCCTCCAGTATAGCCAGCTGAGAAAAGGTGGCAAGGCTGATGGATCCCGCTTACAACGAAATGTTTCTCTTCAGCAGAGGAGATTTTGCTACCACACGTCAGCAGCTCCTCTCCCTCAGAGTGCTGTTCCTGGGTAGGCTAGGAAAAGCCACCACGTTCCCAGTTTAGGAGAGGCTCTTTTCCTAGTTGGTTTCAACCGTGAGAGAGCCAGAAGGGCTGATCTCCACCAGTCGGGCTGCACAGCCTTAATGCTTGTGGTAGGGCAGTCCTGAGCCAATATGCCACCTTAGGAATGCAAGCCAAGTTTCCTTGCCACAGGAAGGCACACCGAGGCCTGGTGTTTTCTCTATGAAACTGACGTGGGCTTGAAGGGTGAGGCCTTTACACCAATGTGTATGGAGGTACTCGATTTGGGCTGCCCGGTGAAAGAACCTGCGCTCACCAGCACCCTGAGTACCTTTCCTGAACTTTGATTCCTAGCTGGGTGAACTCGCCCTTCGGAGGCTAGATGGGACCAAACGTGTTAAGCTTGTGGGGAAAGCCTTTGACCAATGGCCAATATGCTTGTGCTTGTGCGAGGGTTACGCAGGCACTTGCAACACAGGGTTTTGACCTTACCATAAGCTGTCCCTTTGGGCTGAAGCAGGCGGCGTGTGTGGATCACAGCCTGGGAAGCAGGACCTCAGGGGAGTCTGCCAACAGACTGCCCTCCAGTATAGCCAGCTGAGAAAAGGTGGCAAGGCTGATGGATCCCGCTTACAACGAAATGTTTCTCTTCAGCTGAGGAGATTTTGCTACCACACGTCAGCAGCTCCTCTCCCTCAGAGTGCTGTTCCTGGGTAGGCTAGGAAAAGCCACCACGTTCCCCAGCTTAGGAGAGACTCTTTTCCTAGTTGGTTTCATCCGTGAGAGAGCCAGAAGGGCTGATCTCCACCAGTCGGGCTGCACAGCCTGAGTGCTTTGGGTAGGGCAGTTCTGAGCCAATGTGCCACCTTAGGAATGCAAGCCAAGTTTCCTTGCCACAGGAAGGCACACCGAGGCCTGGTGTTTTCTCTATGAAACTGACGTGGGCTTGAAGGGTGAAGCCTATACCGCATTGTGGAAAAGCTCGGGGTTACGGCTCTCTTTCTCCCTCTCTCGGTCCCATACCCAGGGCTCAGCCGAGTGGGAATGCAGAGTGGCAGAGACTTCCTCTCTGCCGGACTCAGAAGGCTTCTTCCCTTTAGGGCAATGCCGTTTGTGCCTTACTTCGTGGAGGAGGAATGATGGCCGCCTGAGATATTCTGACATGAAATACCTAACGACAGAGGATCTGGAGGAGCTGGTTTCTGGGCGGAAGGAGCCAAAAAGCCTGCATTGCTAAGGTCTCTTTGAGAGCTGCCAGACACTCTGCCGTCCTAGGCCTCAGAATTGGACATTGTGACGGCATGGCAACACTTGGAATCCTAGGACCCAGTGGAAGCACGACTCGCAAACTGGATGGAAGAAGTTTCCAAGCACAGTGTTCTTTCATGTACCAAAGAGAACGCTAGTGTCTGAGGCTGGTAGCCTTGTTGCTAGAGAGAACTGGCATCCCCGTGGGCCTGTTGGCTACTTTCCTGTTTCCGACCCTCTCAGGAAACTCCTCCAAAAAGCCTTTGGGACCCGCTTAGAGAGAACAGCTGCCAAGTGGATGCACAGAACATTAACCTAGCTCCCGGCCCAGGGTCCCAAGCATCCATCTTTCTCTGGACGGTACCTACCCCACCCAGGGATTCAAGCAGGGAGTTGGCCTTCTACAACTTACACAGGAAACTGGGAGGAGATGTAGGGCCACTCTACTTGCGCTCACACTACGTGGCCCGGAGAAGTTATCACGCAGCAGAATTCAACCCCCTTCCTCTACACGTGCGTACCCCAAAGAAGCGCTGGGCAGTGGGTGTTCTCAGGCCAAGAGCAGTCCTTGTTCTGGGCTGCACCTGCTCTGTGGTTCGAAGGATCTCTGACTCTGCTCCTTCGGAAGCATTTCAGGGCTGACGCTATCCCTGGGCTGCCGAAGCAAAGAGGCATAGAGGCCTTTCACACGGAAGGCATGGGCTTGTATCCCCTGAAGAAAGTGTAGGTCGCCCCTCCCTGGCCGGAGGCGTGTAAGTTGACACCATTTGCTCTGCCCATGGAAAATGCAAGGAGGTGGACTCGATTTGGGCTGCCTGGTGAAAGAACCTGCAGTCACCAGCCCCCTGAGTACCTTTCCTGAACTTTGATTCCTAGCTAGGTCAACTCGGCCTTCGGAGGCTAGATGGGACCAAACGTGTTAAGCTTGTGGGGAAAGCCTTTGACCAATGGCCAATATGCTTGTCCCTGTGCGAGGGTTAGGCAGGAACTTCCCAGCACAGGGTTTTGACCTTACCATAAGCTGTCCCTTTGGGCTGAAGCAGGCGGCGTGTGTGGATCACAGCCTGGGAAGCAGGGCCTCAGGGGAATCTGCCAACAGACTGCCCTCCATGATAGCCAGCTGAGAAGAGGTGGCAAGGCTGATGGAATCCGCTTACAATGAAATGTTTCTCTTCAGCAGAGGAGATTTTGCTACCACACGTCAGCAGCTCCTCTCCCTCAGAGTGCTGTTCCTGGGTAGACTAGGAAAAGCCACCACGTTCCCAGCCTAGGAGAGGCTCTTTTCCTAGTTGGTTTCAACCGTGAGAAAGCCAGAAGGGCTGATCTCCACCAGTCGGGCTGCAGAGCCTGAGTCCTTGGGGTAGGGCAGTCCTGAGCCAATGTGCCACCTTAGGAATGCAAGCCAAGTTTCCTTGCCACAGGAAGGCTCACCGAGGCCTGGTGTTTTCTCTATGAAACTGACGTGGGCTTGAAGGGTGAGGCCTTTACAACAATGTGTTTGGAGGTACTCGATTTGGGCTGCCTGGTGAAAGAACCTGCGCTCACCAGCACCCTGAGTACCTTTCCTGAACTTTGATTCCTAGCTGGGTGAACTCGCCCTTCGGAGGCTAGATGGGACCAAACGTGTTAAGCTTGTGGGGAAAGCCTTTGACCAATGGCCAATATGCTTGTGCTTGTGCGAGGGTTACGCAGGCACTTGCCAACACAGGGTTTTGACATTACCATAAGCTGTCCCTTTGGGCTGAAGCAGGCGGCGTGTGTGGATCACAGCCTGGGAAGCAGGACCTCAGGGGAGTCTGCCAACAGACTGCCCTCCAGTATAGCCAGCTGAGAAAAGGTGGCAAGGCTGATGGATCCCGCTTACAACGAAATGTTTCTCTTCAGCAGAGGAGATTTTGCTACCACACGTCAGCAGCTCCTCTCCCTCAGAGTGCTGTTCCTGGGTAGGCTAGGAAAAGCCACCACGTTCCCAGTTTAGGAGAGGCTCTTTTCCTAGTTGGTTTCAACCGTGAGAGAGCCAGAAGGGCTGATCTCCACCAGTCGGGCTGCACAGCCTTAATGCTTGGGGTAGGGCAGTCCTGAGCCAATATGCCACCTTAGGAATGCAAGCCAAGTTTCCTTGCCACAGGAAGGCACACCGAGGCCTGGTGTTTTCTCTATGAAACTGACGTGGGCTTGAAGGGTGAGGCCTTTACACCAATGTGTATGGAGGTACTCGATTTGGGCTGCCTGGTGAAAGAACCTGCGCTCACCAGCACCCTGAGTACCTTTCCTGAACTTTGATTCCTAGCTGGGTGAACTCGCCCTTCGGAGGCTAGATGGGACCAAACGTGTTAAGCTTGTGGGGAAAGCCTTTGACCATGGCCAATATGCTTGTGCTTGTGCGAGGGTTACGCAGGCACTTGCCAACACAGGGTTTTTACCTTACCATAAGCTGTCCCTTTGGGCTGAAGCAGGCGGCGTGTGTGGATCACAGCCTGGGAAGCAGGACCTCAGGGGAGTCTGCCAACAGACTGCCCTCCAGTATAGCCAGCTGAGAAAAGGTGGCAAGGCTGATGGATCCCGCTTACAACGAAATGTTTCTCTTCAGCAGAGGAGATTTTGCTACCACACGTCAGCAGCTCCTCTCCCTCAGAGTGCTGTTCCTGGGTAGACTAGGAAAAGCCACCACGTTCCCAGCTTAGGAGAGGCTCTTTTCCTAGTTGCTTTCAACCGTGAGAGAGCCAGAAGGGCTGATCTCCACCAGTCGGGCTGCACAGCCTGAGTGCTTCGGATAGGGCAGTCCTGAGCCAATGTGCCACCTTAGGAATGCAAGCCAAGTTTCCTTGCCACAGGAAGGCTCACCGAGGCCTGGTGTTTTCTCTATGAAACTGACGTGGGCTTGAAGGGTGAGGCCTTTACAACAATGTGTATGGAGGTACTCGATTTGGGCTGCCTGGTGAAAGAACCTGCGCTCACTAGCACCCTGAGTACCTTTCCTGAACTTTGATTCCTAGCTGGATGAACTCGCCCTTCGGAGGCTAGATGGGACCAAACGTGTTAAGCTTGTGGGGAAAGCCTTTGACCAATGGCCAATATGCTTGTGCTTGTGCGAGGGTTACGCAGGCACTTGCAACACAGGGTTTTGACCTTACCATAAGCTGTCCCTTTGGCTGAAGCAGGCGGCGTGTGTGGATCACAGCCTGGGAAGCAGGACCTCAGGGGAGTCTGCCAACAGACTGCCCTCCAGTATAGCCAGCTGAGAAAAGGTGGCAAGGCTGATGGATCCCGCTTACAACGAAATGTTTCTCTTCAGCAGAGGAGATTTTGCTACCACACGTCAGCAGCTCCTCTCCCTCAGAGTGCTGTTCCTGGGTAGACTAGGAAAAGCCACCACGTTCCCAGCTTAGGAGAGGCTCTTTTCCTAGTTGGTTTCAACCGTGAGAAAGCCAGAAGGGCTGATCTCCACCAGTCGGGCTGCAGAGCCTGAGTCCTTGGGGTAGGGCAGTCCTGAGCCAATGTGCCACCTTAGGAATGCAAGCCAAGTTTCCTTGCCACAGGAAGGCTCACCGAGGCCTGGTGTTTTCTCTATGAAACTGACGTGGGCTTGAAGGGTGAGGCCTTTACAACAATGTGTTTGGAGGTACTCGATTTGGGCTGCCTGGTGAAAGAACCTGCGCTCACCAGCACCCTGAGTACCTTTCCTGATCTTTGATTCCTAGCTGGGTGAACTCGCCCTTCGGAGGCTAGATGGGACCAAACGTGTTAAGCTTGTGGGGAAAGCCTTTGACCAATGGCCAATATGCTTGTGCTTGTGCGAGGGTTACGCAGGCACTTGCCAACACAGGGTTTTGACATTACCATAAGCTGTCCCTTTGGGCTGAAGCAGGCGGCGTGTGTGGATCACAGCCTGGGAAGCAGGACCTCAGGGGAGTCTGCCAACAGACTGCCCTCCAGTATAGCCAGCTGAGAAAAGGTGGCAAGGCTGATGGAACCCGCTTACAACGAAATGTTTCTCTTCAGCAGAGGAGATTTTGCTACCACACGTCAGCAGCTCCTCTCCCTCAGAGTGCTGTTCCTGGGTAGGCTAGGAAAAGCCACCACGTTCCCAGTTTAGGAGAGGCTCTTTTCCTAGTTGGTTTCAACCGTGAGAGAGCCAGAAGGGCTGATCTCCACCAGTCGGGCTGCACAGCCTTAATGCTTGGGGTAGGGCAGTCCTGAGCCAATATGCCACCTTAGGAATGCAAGCCAAGTTTCCTTGCCACAGGAAGGCACACCGAGGCCTGGTGTTTTCTCTATGAAACTGACGTGGGCTTGAAGGGTGAGGCCTTTACACCAATGTGTATGGAGGTACTCGATTTGGGCTGCCTGGTGAAAGAACCTGCGCTCACCAGCACCCTGAGTACCTTTCCTGAACTTTGATTCCTAGCTGGGTGAACTCGCCCTTCGGAGGCTAGATGGGACCAAACGTGTTAAGCTTGTGGGGAAAGCCTTTGACCAATGGCCAATATGCTTGTGCTTGTGCGAGGGTTACGCAGGCACTTGCCAACACAGGGTTTTGACCTTACCATAAGCTGTCCCTTTGGGCTGAAGCAGGCGGCGTGTGTGGATCACAGCCTGGGAAGCAGGACCTCAGGGGAGTCTGCCAACAGACTGCCCTCCAGTATAGCCAGCTGAGAAAAGGTGGCAAGGCTGATGGATCCCGCTTACAACGAAATGTTTCTCTTCAGCAGAGGAGATTTTGCTACCACACGTCAGCAGCTCCTCTCCCTCAGAGTGCTGTTCCTGGGTAGACTAGGAAAAGCCACCACGTTCCCAGCTTAGGAGAGGCTCTTTTCCTAGTTGGTTTCAACCGTGACAGAGCCAGAAGGGCTGATCTCCACCAGTCGGGCTGCACAGCCTGAGTGCTTCGGATAGGGCAGTCCTGAGCCAATGTGCCACCTTAGGAATGCAAGCCAAGTTTCCTTGCCACAGGAAGGCTCACCGAGGCCTGGTGTTTTCTCTATGAAACTGACGTGGGCTTGAAGGGTGAGGCCTTTACAACAATGTGTATGGAGGTACTCGATTTGGGCTGCCCGGTGAAAGAACCTGCGCTCACCAGCACCCTGAGTACCTTTCCTGAACTTTGATTCCTAGCTGGGTGAACTCGCCCTTCAGAGGCTAGATGGGACCAAACGTGTTAAGCTTGTGGGGAAAGCCTTTGACCAATGGCCAATATGCTTGTGCTTGTGCGAGGGTTACGCAGGCACTTGCAACACAGGGTTTTGACCTTACCATAAGCTGTCCCTTTGGGCTGAAGCAGGCGGCGTGTGTGGATCACAGCCTGGGAAGCAGGACCTCAGGGGAGTCTGCCAACAGACTGCCCTCCAGTATAGCCAGCTGAGAAAAGGTGGCAAGGCTGATGGATCCCGCTTACAACGAAATGTTTCTCTTCAGCAGAGGAGACTTTGCTACCACACGTCAGCAGCTCCTCTCCCTCAGAGCGCTGTTCCTGTGTAGACTAGGAAAAGCCACCACGTTCCCCAGCTTAGGGGAGGCTCTTTTCCTAGTTGGTTTTATCCGTGAGAGAGCCAGAAGGGCTGATGTCAACCAGTCGGGCTGCACAACCTGAGTCCTTGGGGTAGGGCAGTCCTGAGCCAATGTGCCACCTGAAGAATGAAAGCCAAGTTTCCTTGCCACAGGAAAGCACACCGAGGCCTGGTGTTTTCGCTATGAAATTGACGTGGGCTTGAAGGGTGAGGCCTATACCGCATTGTGAAAAAGCTCGGGGTTACGGCTCTCTTTCTCCCTCTCTCGCTCCCATACCCAGGGCTCAGCCGAGTGGGAATGCAGAGTGGCAGAGACTTCCTCTCTGCCGGACTCAGAAGGCTTCTTCCCTTTAGGGCAATGCCGTTTGTGCCTTACTTCGTGGAGGAGGAATGAGGGCCCCCTGAGATATTCTGACATGAAATACCTAACGACAGAGGATCTGGAGGAGCTGGTTTCTGGGCGGAAGGAGCCAAAAAGCCTGCATTGCTAAGGTCTCTTTGAGAGCTGCCAGACACTCTGCCGTCCTAGGCCTCAGAATTGGACATTGTGACGGCATGGCAACACTTGGAATCCTAGGACCCAGTGGAAGCGCGACTCGCAAACTGGATGGAAGAAGTTTCCAAGCACAGTGTTCTTTCATGTACCAAAGAGAACGCTAGTGTCTGAGGCTGGTAGCCTTGTTGCTAGAGAGAACTGGCATCCCCGTGGGCCTGTTGGCTACTTTCCTGTTTCCGACCCTCTCAGGAAACTCCTCCAAAAAGCCTTTGGGACCCGCTTAGAGAGAACAGCTGCCAAGTGGATGCACAGAACATTAACCTAGCTCCCAGCCCAGGGTCCCAAGTATCCATCTTTCTCTGGACGGTACGTACCCCACCCAGGGATTCAAGCAGGGAGTTGGCCTTCTACAACTTACACAGGAAACTGGGAGGAGGTGTAGGGCCACTCTACTTGCGCTCACACTACGTGGCCCGGAGAAGTTATCACGCAGCAGAATTCAACCCCCTTCCTCTACACGTGCGTACCCCAAAGAAGCGCTGGGCAGTGGGTGTTCTCAGGCCAAGAGCAGTCCTTGTTCTGGGCTGCACCTGCTCTGTGGTTCGAAGGATCTCTGACTCTGCTCCTTCGGAAGCATTTCAGGGCTGACGCTATCCCTGGCTGCCTAAGCAAAGAGGCATAGAGGCCTTTCACACGGAAGGCATGGGCTTGTATCCCCTGAAGAAAGTGTAGGTCGCCCCTCCCTGGCCGGAGGCGTGTAAGTTGACACCATTTGCTCTGCCCATGGAAAATGCAAGGAGGTGGACTCGATTTGAGCTGCCTGGTGAAAGAACCTGCAGTCACCAGCCCCCTGAGTACCTTTCCTGAACTTTGATTCCTAGCTAGGTCAACTCGGCCTTCGGAGGCTAGATGGGACCAAACGTGTTAAGCTTGTGGGGAAAGCCTTTGACCAATGGCCAATATGCTTGTCCCTGTGCGAGGGTTAGGCAGGAACTTGCCAGCACAGGGTTTTGACCTTACCATAAGCTGTCCCTTTGGGCTGAAGCAGGCGGTGTGTGTGGATCACAGCCTGGGAAGCAGGGCCTCAGGGGAATCTGCCAACAGACTGCCCTCCATGATAGCCAGCTGAGAAAAGGTGGCAAGGCTGATGGAATCCGCTTACAATGAAATGTTTCTCTTCAGCAGAGGAGATTTTGCTACCACACGTCAGCAGCTCCTCTCCCTCAGAGTGCTGTTCCTGGGTAGACTAGGAAAAGCCACCACGTTCCCAGCTTAGGAGAGGCTCTTTTCCTAGTTGGTTTCAACCGTGAGAGCCAGAAGGGCTGATCTCTACCAGTCGGGCTGCACAGCCTGAGTGCTTCGGGTAGGGCAGTCCTGAGCCATTGTGCCACCTTAGGAATGCAAGCCAAGTTTCCTTGCCACAGGAAGGCTCACCGAGGCCTGGTGTTTTCTCTATGAAACTGACGTGGGCTTGAAGGGTGAGGCCTTTACAACAATGTGTATGGAGGTACTCGATTTGGGCTGCCTGGTGAAAGAACCGGCGCTCACCAGCACCCTGAGTACCTTTCCTGAACTTTGATTCCTAGCTGGGTGAACTCGCCCTTCGGAGGCTAGATGGGACCAAACGTGTTAAGCTTGTGGGGAAAGCCTTTGAACAATGGCCAATATGCTTGTGCTTGTGCGAGGGTTACGCAGGCACTTGCCAACACAGGGTTTTGACCTTACCATAAGCTGTCCCTTTGGGCTGAAGCAGGCGGCGTGTGTGGATCACAGCCTGGGAAGCAGGACCTCAGGGGAGTCTGCCAACAGACTGCCCTCCAGTATAGCCAGCTGAGAAAAGGTGGCAAGGCTGATGGATCCCGCTTAGAACGAAATGTTTCTCTTCAGCAGAGGAGATTTTGCTACCACACGTCAGCAGCTCCTCTCCCTCAGAGTGCTGTTCCTGGGTAGACTAGGAAAAGCCACCACGTTCCCAGCTTAGGAGAGGCTCTTTTCCTAGTTGGTTTCAACCGTGAGAGAGCCAGAAGGGCTGATCTCCACCAGTCGGGCTGCACAGCCTGAGTGCTTTGGGTAGGGCAGTCCTGAGCCAATGTGCCACATTAGGAATGCAAGCCAAGTTTACTTGCCACAGTAAGGCACACCGAGGCCTGGTGTTTTCTCTATGAAACTGACGTGGGCTTGAAGGGTGAGGCCTTTACAACAATGTGTTTGGAGGTACTCGATTTGGGCTGCCTGGTGAAAGAACCTGCGCTCACCAGCACCCTGAGTACCTTTCCTGAACTTTGATTCCTAGCTAGGTCAACTCGGCCTTCGGAGGCTAGATGGGACCAAACGTGTTAAGCTTGTGGGGAAAGCATTTGACCAATGGCCAATATGCTTGTGCTTGTGCGAGGGTTACGCAGGCACTTGCAACACAGGGTTTTGACCTTACCATAAGCTGTCCCTTTGGGCTGAAGCAGGCGGCGTGTGTGGATCACAGCCTGGGAAGCAGGACCTCAGGGGAGTCTGCCAACAGACTGCCCTCCAGTATAGCCAGCTGAGAAAAGGTGGCAAGGCTGATGGATCCCGCTTACAACGAAATGTTTCTCTTCAGCAGAGGAGATTTTGCTACCACACGTCAGCAGCTCCTCTCCCTCAGAGTGCTGTTCCTGTGTAGGCTAGGAAAAGCCACCACGTTCCCCAGCTTAGGAGAGACTCTTTTCCTAGTTGGTTTCATCCGTGAGAGAGCCAGAAGGGCTGATCTCCACCAGTCGGTCTGCACAGCCTGAATGCTTGGGGTAGGGCAGTTCTGAGCCAATGTGCCACCTTAGGAATGCAAGCCAAGTTTCCTTGCCACAGTAAGGCACACCGAGGCCTGATGTTTTCTCTATGAAACTGACGTGGGCTTGAAGGGTGAGGCCTTTACAACAATGTGTTTGGAGGTACTCGATTTGGGCTGCCTGGTGAAAGAACCTGCGCTCACCAGCACCCTGAGTACCTTTCCTGAACTTTGATTCCTAGCTAGGTCAACTCGGCCTCCGGAGGCTAGATGGGACCAAACGAGTTAAGCTTGTGGGGAAAGCCTTTGACCAATGGCCAATATGCTTGTCCCTGTGCGAGGGTTAGGCAGGAACTTGCCAGCACAGGGTTTTGACCTTACCATAAGCTGTCCCTTTGGGCTGAAGCAGGCGGCGTGTGTGTATCACAGCCTGGGAAGCAGGGCCTCAGGGGAATCTGCCAACAGACTGCCCTCCATGATAGCCAGCTGAGAAAAGGTGGCAAGGCTGATGGAATCCGCTTACAATGAAATGTTTCTCTTCAGCAGAGGAGATTTTGCTACCACACGTCAGCAGCTCCTCTCCCTCAGAGTGCTGTTCCTGGGTAGACTAGGAAAAGCCACCACGTTCCCAGCTTAGGAGAGGCTCTTTTCCTAGTTGGTTTCAACCGTGAGAGAGCCAGAAGGGCTGATCTCCACCAGTCGGGCTGCACAGCCTGAGTGCTTCGGGTAGGGCAGTCCTGAGCCAATGTGCCACCTTAGGAATGCAAGCCAAGTTTCCTTGCCACAGGAAGGCACACAGAGGCCTGGTGTTTTCTCTATGAAACTGACGTGGGCTTGAAGGGTGAGGCCTTTACAACAATGTGTATGGAGGTACTCGATTTGGGCTGCCTGGTGAAAGACCTGCGCTCACCAGCACCCTGAGTACCTTTCCTGAACTTTGATTCCTAGCTGGGTGAACTCGCCCTTCGGAGGCTAGATGGGACCAAACGTGTTAAGCTTGTGGGGAATGCCTTTGACCAATGGCCAATATGCTTGTGCTTGTGCGAGGGTTACGCAGGCACTTGCAACACAGCGTTTTTACCTTACCATAAGCTGTCCCTTTGGGCTGAAGCAGGCGGCGTGTGTGGATCACAGCCTGGGAAGCAGGACCTCAGGGGAGTCTGCCAACAGACTGCCCTCCAGTATAGCCAGCTGAGAAAAGGTGGCAAGGCTGATGGAACCCGCTTACAACGAAATGTTTCTCTTCAGCAGAGGAGATTTTGCTACCACACGTCAGCAGCTCCTCTCCCTCAGAGTGCTGTTCCTGGGTAGACTAGGAAAAGCCACCACGTTCCCAGCTTAGGAGAGGCTCTTTTCCTAGTTGGTTTCAACCGTGAGAGAGCCACAAGTGCTGATCTCCACCAGTCGGGCTGCACAGCCTGAGTGCTTTGGGTAGGGCAGTCCTGAGCCAATGTGCCACATTAGGAATGCAAGCCAAGTTTACTTGCCACAGTAAGGCACACCGAGGCCTGGTGTTTTCTCTATGAAACTGACGTGGGCTTGAAGGGTGAGGCCTTTACAACAATGTGTTTGGAGGTACTCGATTTGGGCTGCCTGGTGAAAGAACCTGCGCTCACCAGCACCCTGAGTACCTTTCCTGAACTTTGATTCCTAGCTAGGTCAACTCGGCCTTCGGAGGCTAGATGGGACCAAACGTGTTAAGCTTGTGGGGAAAGCCTTTGACCAATGGCCAATATGCTTGTCCCTGTGCGAGGGTTAGGCAGGAACTTGCCAGCACAGGGTTTTGACCTTACCATAAGCTGTCCCTTTGGGCTGAAGCAGGCGGCGTGTGTGTATCACAGCCTGGGAAGCAGGGCCTCAGGGGAATCTGCCAAAAGACTGCCCTCCATGATAGCCAGCTGAGAAAAGGTGGCAAGGCTGATGGAATCCGCTTACAATGAAATGTTTCTCTTCAGCAGAGGAGATTTTGCTACCACACGTCAGCAGCTCCTCTCCCTCAGAGTGCTGTTCCTGGGTAGACTAGGAAAAGCCACCACGTTCCCCAGCTTAGGAGAGGCTCTTTTCCTAGTTGGTTTCAACCGTGAGAGAGCCAGAAGGGCTGATCTCCACCAGTCGGGCTGCACAGCGTGAGTCCTGGGGTAGGCCAGTCCTGAGCCAATGTGCCACCTGAAGAATGAAAGCCAAGTTTCCTTGCCACAGGAAAGCACACCGAGGCCTGGTGTTTTCTCTATGAAATTGACGTGGGCTTGAAGGGTGAGGCCTATACCGCATTGTGGAAAAGCTCGGGGTTACGGCTCTCTTTCTCCCTCTCTCGGTCCCATACCCAGGGCTCAGCCGAGTGGGAATGCAGAGTGGCAGAGACTTCCTCTCTGCCGGACTCAGAAGGCTTCTTCCCTTTAGGGCAATGCCGTTTGTGCCTTACTTCGTGGAGGAGGAATGAGGGCCCCCTGAGATATTCGGACATGAAATACCTAACGACAGAGGATCTGGAGGAGCTGGTTTCTGGGCGGAAGGAGCCAAAAAGCCTGCATTGCTAAGGTCTCTTTGAGAGCTGCCAGACACTCTGCCGTCCTAGGCCTCAGAATTGGACATTGTGACGGCATGGCAACACTTGGAATCCTAGGACCCAGTGGAAGCACGACTCGCAAACTGGATGGAAGAAGTTTCCAAGCACAGTGTTCTTTCATGTACCAAAGAGAACGCTAGTGTCTGAGGCTGGTAGCCTTGTTGCTAGAGAGAACTGGCATCCCCGTGGGCCTGTTGGCTACTTTCCTGTTTCCGACCCTCTCAGGAAACTCCTCCAAAAAGCCTTTGGGACCCGCTTAGAGAGAACAGCTGCCAAGTGGATGCACAGAACATTAACCTAGCTCCCAGCCCAGGGTCCCAAGTATCCATCTTTCTCTGGACGGTACGTACCCCACCCAGGGATTCAAGCAGGGAGTTGGCCTTCTACAACTTACACAGGAAACTGGGAGGAGGTGTAGGGCCACTCTACTTGCGCTCACACTACGTGGCCCGGAGAAGTTATCACGCAGCAGAATTCAACCCCCTTCCTCTACACGTGCGTACCCCAAAGAAGCGCTGGGCAGTGGGTGTTCTCAGGCCAAGAGCAGTCCTTGTTCTGGGCTGCACCTGCTCTGTGGTTCGAAGGATCTCTGACTCTGCTCCTTCGGAAGCATTTCAGGGCTGACGCTATCCCTGGCTGCCCAAGCAAAGAGGCATAGAGGCCTTTCACACGGAAGGCATGGGCTTGTATCCCCTGAAGAAAGTGTAGGTCGCCCCTCCCTGGCCGGAGGCGTGTAAGTTGACACCATTTGCTCTGCCCATGGAAAATGCAAGGAGGTGGACTCGATTTGGGCTGCCTGGTGAAAGAACCTGCAGTCACCAGCACCCTGAGTACCTTTCCTGAACTTTGATTCCTAGCTAGGTCAACTCGGCCTTCGGAGGCTAGATGGGACCAAACGTGTTAAGCTTGTGGGGAAAGCCTTTGACCAATGGCCAATATGCTTGTCCCTGTGCGAGGGTTAGGCAGGAACTTGCCAGCACAGGGTTTTGACCTTACCATAAGCTGTCCCTTTGGGCTGAAGCAGGCGGTGTGTGTGTATCACAGCCTGGGAAGCAGGGCCTCAGGGGAATCTGCCAACAGACTGCCCTCCATGATAGCCAGCTGAGAAAAGGTGGCAAGGCTGATGGAATCCGCTTACAATGAAATGTTTCTCTTCAGCAGAGGAGATTTTGCTACCACACGTCAGCAGCTCCTCTCCCTCAGAGTGCTGTTCCTGGGTAGACTAGGAAAAGCCACCACGTTCCCAGCTTAGGAGAGGCTCTTTTCCTAGTTGGTTTCAACCGTGAGAGAGCCAGAAGGGCTGATCTCCACCAGTCGGGCTGCACAGCCTCAGTGCTTCGGGTAGGGCAGTCCTGAGCCATTGTGCCACCTTAGGAATGCAAGCCAAGTTTCCTTGCCACAGGAAGGCTCACCGAGGCCTGGTGTTTTCTCTATGAAACTGACGTGGGCTTGAAGGGTGAGGCCTTTACAACAATGTGTATGGAGGTACTCGATTTGGGCTGCCTGGTGAAAGAACCTGCGCTCACCAGCACCCTGAGTACCTTTCCTGAACTTTGATTCCTAGCTGGGTGAACTCGCCCTTCGGAGGCTAGATGGGACCAAACGTGTTAAGCTTGTGGGGAAAGCCTTTGACCAATGGCCAATATGCTTGTGCTTGTGCGAGGGTTACGCAGGCACTTGCCAACACAGGGTTTTGACCTTACCATAAGCTGTCCCTTTGGGCTGAAGCAGGCGGCGTGTGTGGATCACAGCCTGGGAAGCAGGACCTCAGGGGAGTCTGCCAACAGACTGCCCTCCAGTATAGCCAGCTGAGAAAAGGTGGCAAGGCTGATGGAACCCGCTTACAACGAAATGTTTCTCTTCAGCAGAGGAGATTTTGCTACCACACGTCAGCAGCTCCTCTCCCTCAGAGTGCTGTTCTTGGGTAGACTAGGAAAAGCCACCACGTTCCCAGTTTAGGAGAGGCTCTTTTCCTAGTTGGTTTCAACCGTGAGAGAGCCAGAAGGGCTGATCTCCACCAGTCGGGCTGCACAGCCTGAGTGCTTTGGGTAGGGCAGTCCTGAGCCAATGTGCCACCTTAGGAATGCAAGCCAAGTTTCCTTGCCACAGGAAGGCACACCGAGGCCTGGTGTTTTCTCTATGAAACTGACGTGGGCTTGAAGGGTGAGGCCTTTACAACAATGTGTATGGAGGTTCTCGATTTGGGCTGCCTGGTGAAAGAACCTGCGCTCACCAGCACCCTGAGTACCTTTCCTGAACTTTGATTCCTAGCTGGGTGAACTCGCCCTTCGGAGGCTAGATGGGACCAAACGTGTTAAGCTTGTGGGGAAAGCCTTTGACCAATGGCCAATATGCTTGTGCTTGTGCGAGGGTTACGCAGGCACTTGCAACACAGGGTTTTGACCTTACCATAAGCTGTCCCTTTGGGCTGAAGCAGGCGGCGTGTGTGGATCACAGCCTGGGAAGCAGGACCTCAGGGGAGTCTGCCAACAGACTGCCCTCCAGTATAGCCAGCTGAGAAAAGGTGGCAAGGCTGATGGATCCCGCTTACAACGAAATGTTTCTCTTCAGCAGAGGAGACTTTGCTTCCACACGTCAGCAGCTCCTCTCCCTCAGAGCGCTGTTCCTGTGTAGACTAGGAAAAGCCACCACGTTCCCCAGCTTAGGGGAGGCTCTTTTCCTAGTTGGTTTCATCCGTGAGAGAGCCAGAAGGGCTGATCTCCACCAGTCGGTCTGCACAGCCTGAATGCTTGGGGTAGGGCAGTTCTGAGCCAATGTGCCACCTTAGGAATGCAAGCCAAGTTTCCTTGCCACAGTAAGGCACACCGAGGCCTGATGTTTTCTCTATGAAACTGACGTGGGCTTGAAGGGTGAGGCCTTTACAACAATGTGTTTGGAGGTACTCGATTTGGGCTGCCTGGTGAAAGAACCTGCGCTCACCAGCACCCTGAGTACCTTTCCTGAACTTTGATTCCTAGCTAGGTCAACTCGGCCTCCGGAGGCTAGATGGGACCAAACGAGTTAAGCTTGTGGGGAAAGCCTTTGACCAATGGCCAATATGCTTGTCCCTGTGCGAGGGTTAGGCAGGAACTTGCCAGCACAGGGTTTTGACCTTACCATAAGCTGTCCCTTTGGGCTGAAGCAGGCGGCGTGTGTGTATCACAGCCTGGGAAGCAGGGCCTCAGGGGAATCTGCCAACAGACTGCCCTCCATGATAGCCAGCTGAGAAAAGGTGGCAAGGCTGATGGAATCCGCTTACAATGAAATGTTTCTCTTCAGCAGAGGAGATTTTGCTACCACACGTCAGCAGCTCCTCTCCCTCAGAGTGCTGTTCCTGGGTAGACTAGGAAAAGCCACCACGTTCCCAGCTTAGGAGAGGCTCTTTTCCTAGTTGGTTTCAACCGTGAGAGAGCCAGAAGGGCTGATCTCCACCAGTCGGGCTGCACAGCCTGAGTGCTTCGGGTAGGGCAGTCCTGAGCCAATGTGCCACCTTAGGAATGCAAGCCAAGTTTCCTTGCCACAGGAAGGCACACAGAGGCCTGGTGTTTTCTCTATGAAACTGACGTGGGCTTGAAGGGTGAGGCCTTTACAACAATGTGTATGGAGGTACTCGATTTGGGCTGCCTGGTGAAAGACCTGCGCTCACCAGCACCCTGAGTACCTTTCCTGAACTTTGATTCCTAGCTGGGTGAACTCGCCCTTCGGAGGCTAGATGGGACCAAACGTGTTAAGCTTGTGGGGAATGCCTTTGACCAATGGCCAATATGCTTGTGCTTGTGCGAGGGTTACGCAGGCACTTGCAACACAGCGTTTTTACCTTACCATAAGCTGTCCCTTTGGGCTGAAGCAGGCGGCGTGTGTGGATCACAGCCTGGGAAGCAGGACCTCAGGGGAGTCTGCCAACAGACTGCCCTCCAGTATAGCCAGCTGAGAAAAGGTGGCAAGGCTGATGGAACCCGCTTACAACGAAATGTTTCTCTTCAGCAGAGGAGATTTTGCTACCACACGTCAGCAGCTCCTCTCCCTCAGAGTGCTGTTCCTGGGTAGACTAGGAAAAGCCACCACGTTCCCAGCTTAGGAGAGGCTCTTTTCCTAGTTGGTTTCAACCGTGAGAGAGCCACAAGTGCTGATCTCCACCAGTCGGGCTGCACAGCCTGAGTGCTTTGGGTAGGGCAGTCCTGAGCCAATGTGCCACATTAGGAATGCAAGCCAAGTTTACTTGCCACAGTAAGGCACACCGAGGCCTGGTGTTTTCTCTATGAAACTGACGTGGGCTTGAAGGGTGAGGCCTTTACAACAATGTGTTTGGAGGTACTCGATTTGGGCTGCCTGGTGAAAGAACCTGCGCTCACCAGCACCCTGAGTACCTTTCCTGAACTTTGATTCCTAGCTAGGTCAACTCGGCCTTCGGAGGCTAGATGGGACCAAACGTGTTAAGCTTGTGGGGAAAGCCTTTGACCAATGGCCAATATGCTTGTCCCTGTGCGAGGGTTAGGCAGGAACTTGCCAGCACAGGGTTTTGACCTTACCATAAGCTGTCCCTTTGGGCTGAAGCAGGCGGCGTGTGTGTATCACAGCCTGGGAAGCAGGGCCTCAGGGGAATCTGCCAAAAGACTGCCCTCCATGATAGCCAGCTGAGAAAAGGTGGCAAGGCTGATGGAATCCGCTTACAATGAAATGTTTCTCTTCAGCAGAGGAGATTTTGCTACCACACGTCAGCAGCTCCTCTCCCTCAGAGTGCTGTTCCTGGGTAGACTAGGAAAAGCCACCACGTTCCCCAGCTTAGGAGAGGCTCTTTTCCTAGTTGGTTTCAACCGTGAGAGAGCCAGAAGGGCTGATCTCCACCAGTCGGGCTGCACAGCGTGAGTCCTGGGGTAGGCCAGTCCTGAGCCAATGTGCCACCTGAAGAATGAAAGCCAAGTTTCCTTGCCACAGGAAAGCACACCGAGGCCTGGTGTTTTCTCTATGAAATTGACGTGGGCTTGAAGGGTGAGGCCTATACCGCATTGTGGAAAAGCTCGGGGTTACGGCTCTCTTTCTCCCTCTCTCGGTCCCATACCCAGGGCTCAGCCGAGTGGGAATGCAGAGTGGCAGAGACTTCCTCTCTGCCGGACTCAGAAGGCTTCTTCCCTTTAGGGCAATGCCGTTTGTGCCTTACTTCGTGGAGGAGGAATGAGGGCCCCCTGAGATATTCGGACATGAAATACCTAACGACAGAGGATCTGGAGGAGCTGGTTTCTGGGCGGAAGGAGCCAAAAAGCCTGCATTGCTAAGGTCTCTTTGAGAGCTGCCAGACACTCTGCCGTCCTAGGCCTCAGAATTGGACATTGTGACGGCATGGCAACACTTGGAATCCTAGGACCCAGTGGAAGCACGACTCGCAAACTGGATGGAAGAAGTTTCCAAGCACAGTGTTCTTTCATGTACCAAAGAGAACGCTAGTGTCTGAGGCTGGTAGCCTTGTTGCTAGAGAGAACTGGCATCCCCGTGGGCCTGTTGGCTACTTTCCTGTTTCCGACCCTCTCAGGAAACTCCTCCAAAAAGCCTTTGGGACCCGCTTAGAGAGAACAGCTGCCAAGTGGATGCACAGAACATTAACCTAGCTCCCAGCCCAGGGTCCCAAGTATCCATCTTTCTCTGGACGGTACGTACCCCACCCAGGGATTCAAGCAGGGAGTTGGCCTTCTACAACTTACACAGGAAACTGGGAGGAGGTGTAGGGCCACTCTACTTGCGCTCACACTACGTGGCCCGGAGAAGTTATCACGCAGCAGAATTCAACCCCCTTCCTCTACACGTGCGTACCCCAAAGAAGCGCTGGGCAGTGGGTGTTCTCAGGCCAAGAGCAGTCCTTGTTCTGGGCTGCACCTGCTCTGTGGTTCGAAGGATCTCTGACTCTGCTCCTTCGGAAGCATTTCAGGGCTGACGCTATCCCTGGCTGCCCAAGCAAAGAGGCATAGAGGCCTTTCACACGGAAGGCATGGGCTTGTATCCCCTGAAGAAAGTGTAGGTCGCCCCTCCCTGGCCGGAGGCGTGTAAGTTGACACCATTTGCTCTGCCCATGGAAAATGCAAGGAGGTGGACTCGATTTGGGCTGCCTGGTGAAAGAACCTGCAGTCACCAGCACCCTGAGTACCTTTCCTGAACTTTGATTCCTAGCTAGGTCAACTCGGCCTTCGGAGGCTAGATGGGACCAAACGTGTTAAGCTTGTGGGGAAAGCCTTTGACCAATGGCCAATATGCTTGTCCCTGTGCGAGGGTTAGGCAGGAACTTGCCAGCACAGGGTTTTGACCTTACCATAAGCTGTCCCTTTGGGCTGAAGCAGGCGGTGTGTGTGTATCACAGCCTGGGAAGCAGGGCCTCAGGGGAATCTGCCAACAGACTGCCCTCCATGATAGCCAGCTGAGAAAAGGTGGCAAGGCTGATGGAATCCGCTTACAATGAAATGTTTCTCTTCAGCAGAGGAGATTTTGCTACCACACGTCAGCAGCTCCTCTCCCTCAGAGTGCTGTTCCTGGGTAGACTAGGAAAAGCCACCACGTTCCCAGCTTAGGAGAGGCTCTTTTCCTAGTTGGTTTCAACCGTGAGAGAGCCAGAAGGGCTGATCTCCACCAGTCGGGCTGCACAGCCTCAGTGCTTCGGGTAGGGCAGTCCTGAGCCATTGTGCCACCTTAGGAATGCAAGCCAAGTTTCCTTGCCACAGGAAGGCTCACCGAGGCCTGGTGTTTTCTCTATGAAACTGACGTGGGCTTGAAGGGTGAGGCCTTTACAACAATGTGTATGGAGGTACTCGATTTGGGCTGCCTGGTGAAAGAACCTGCGCTCACCAGCACCCTGAGTACCTTTCCTGAACTTTGATTCCTAGCTGGGTGAACTCGCCCTTCGGAGGCTAGATGGGACCAAACGTGTTAAGCTTGTGGGGAAAGCCTTTGACCAATGGCCAATATGCTTGTGCTTGTGCGAGGGTTACGCAGGCACTTGCCAACACAGGGTTTTGACCTTACCATAAGCTGTCCCTTTGGGCTGAAGCAGGCGGCGTGTGTGGATCACAGCCTGGGAAGCAGGACCTCAGGGGAGTCTGCCAACAGACTGCCCTCCAGTATAGCCAGCTGAGAAAAGGTGGCAAGGCTGATGGAACCCGCTTACAACGAAATGTTTCTCTTCAGCAGAGGAGATTTTGCTACCACACGTCAGCAGCTCCTCTCCCTCAGAGTGCTGTTCTTGGGTAGACTAGGAAAAGCCACCACGTTCCCAGTTTAGGAGAGGCTCTTTTCCTAGTTGGTTTCAACCGTGAGAGAGCCAGAAGGGCTGATCTCCACCAGTCGGGCTGCACAGCCTGAGTGCTTTGGGTAGGGCAGTCCTGAGCCAATGTGCCACCTTAGGAATGCAAGCCAAGTTTCCTTGCCACAGGAAGGCACACCGAGGCCTGGTGTTTTCTCTATGAAACTGACGTGGGCTTGAAGGGTGAGGCCTTTACAACAATGTGTATGGAGGTTCTCGATTTGGGCTGCCTGGTGAAAGAACCTGCGCTCACCAGCACCCTGAGTACCTTTCCTGAACTTTGATTCCTAGCTGGGTGAACTCGCCCTTCGGAGGCTAGATGGGACCAAACGTGTTAAGCTTGTGGGGAAAGCCTTTGACCAATGGCCAATATGCTTGTGCTTGTGCGAGGGTTACGCAGGCACTTGCAACACAGGGTTTTGACCTTACCATAAGCTGTCCCTTTGGGCTGAAGCAGGCGGCGTGTGTGGATCACAGCCTGGGAAGCAGGACCTCAGGGGAGTCTGCCAACAGACTGCCCTCCAGTATAGCCAGCTGAGAAAAGGTGGCAAGGCTGATGGATCCCGCTTACAACGAAATGTTTCTCTTCAGCAGAGGAGACTTTGCTTCCACACGTCAGCAGCTCCTCTCCCTCAGAGCGCTGTTCCTGTGTAGACTAGGAAAAGCCACCACGTTCCCCAGCTTAGGGGAGGCTCTTTTCCTAGTTGGTTTCATCCGTGAGAGAGCCAGAAGGGCTGATCTCAACCAGTCGGGCTGCACAGCCTGAGTCCTTGGGGTAGGGCAGTCCTGAGCCAGTAGGCCACCTAAGGAATGACAGCAAAGTTTCCTTGCCACAGGAAAGCACACCGAGGCCTGGTGTTTTCTCTATGAAATTGACGTGGGCTTGAAGGGTGAAGCCTATACCGCATTGTGGAAAAGCTCGGGGTTACGGCTCTCTTTCTCCCTCTCTCGGTCCCATACCCAGGGCTCAGCCGAGTGGGAATGCAGAGTGGCAGAGACTTCCTCTCTGCCGGACTCAGAAGGCTTCTTCCCTTTAGGGCAATGCCGTTTGTGCCTTACTTCGTGGAGGAGGAATGAGGGCCCCCTGAGATATTCTGACATGAAATACCTAACGACAGAGGATCTGGAGGAGCTGGTTTCTGGGCGGAAGGAGCCAAAAAGCCTGCATTGCTAAGGTCTCTTTGAGAGCTGCCAGACACTCTGCCGTCCTAGGCCTCAGAATTGGACATTGTGACGGCATGGCAACACTTGGAATCCTAGGACGCAGTGGAAGCGCGACTCGCAAACGGGATGGAAGAAGTTTCCAAGCACAGTGTTCTTTCATGTACCAAAGAGAACGCTAGTGTCTGAGGCTGGTAGCCTTGTTGCTAGAGAGAACTGGCATCCCCGTGGGCCTGTTGGCTACTTTCCTGTTTCCGACCCTCTCAGGAAACTCCTCCAAAAAGCCTTTGGGACCCGCTTAGAGAGAACAGCTGCCAAGTGGATGCACAGAACATTAACCTAGCTCCCAGCCCAGGGTCCCAAGCATCCATCTTTCTCTGGACGGTACGTACCCCACCCAGGGATTCAAGCAGGGAGTTGGCCTTCTACAACTTACACAGGAAACTGGGAGGAGGTGTAGGGCCACTCTACTTGCGCTCACACTACGTGGCCCGGAGAAGTTATCACGCAGCAGAATTCAACCCCCTTCCTCTACACGTGCGTACCCCAAAGAAGCGCTGGGCAGTGGGTGTTCTCAGGCCAAGAGCAGTCCTTGTTCTGGGCTGCACCTGCTCTGTGGTTCGAAGGATCTCTGACTCTGCTCCTTCGGAAGCATTTCAGGGCTGACGCTATCCCTGGGCTGCCGAAGCAAAGAGGCATAGAGGCCTTTCACACGGAAGGCATGGGCTTGTATCCCCTGAAGAAAGTGTATGTCGCCCCTCCCTGGCCGGAGGCGAGTAAGTTGACACCATTTGCTCTGCCCATGGAAAATGCAAGGAGGTGGACTCGATTTGGGCTGCCTGGTGAAAGAACCTGCAGTCACCAGCACCCTGAGTACCTTTCCTGAACTTTGATTCCTAGCTAGGTCAACTCGGCCTTCGGAGGCTAGATGGGACCAAACGTGTTAAGCTTGTGGGGAAAGCCTTTGACCAATGGCCAATATGCTTGTCCCTGTGCGAGGGTTAGGCAGGAACTTGCCAGCACAGGGTTTTGACCTTACCATAAGCTGTCCCTTTGGGCTGAAGCAGGCGGCGTGTGTGTATCACAGCCTGGGAAGCAGGGCCTCAGGGGAATCTGCCAAAAGACTGCCCTCCATGATAGCCAGCTGAGAAAAGGTGGCAAGGCTGATGGAATCCGCTTACAATGAAATGTTTCTCTTCAGCAGAGGAGATTTTGCTACCACACGTCAGCAGCTCCTCTCCCTCAGAGTGCTGTTCCTGGGTAGACTAGGAAAAGCCACCACGTTCCCCAGCTTAGGAGAGGCTCTTTTCCTAGTTGGTTTCAACCGTGAGAGAGCCAGAAGGGCTGATCTCAACCAGTCGGGCTGCACAGCCTGAGTCCTGGGGTAGGCCAGTCCTGAGCCAATGTGCCACCTGAAGAATGAAAGCCAAGTTTCCTTGCCACAGGAAAGCACACCGAGGCCTGGTGTTTTCTCTATGAAATTGACGTGGGCTTGAAGGGTGAGGCCTATACCGCATTGTGGAAAAGCTCGGGGTTACGGCTCTCTTTCTCCCTCTCTCGGTCCCATACCCAGGGCTCAGCCGAGTGGGAATGCAGAGTGGCAGAGACTTCCTCTCTGCCGGACTCAGAAGGCTTCTTCCCTTTAGGGCAATGCCGTTTGTGCCTTACTTCGTGGAGGAGGAATGAGGGCCCCCTGAGATATTCTGACATGAAATACCTAACGACAGAGGATCTGGAGGAGCTGGTTTCTGGGCGGAAGGAGCCAAAAAGCCTGCATTGCTAAGGTCTCTTTGAGAGCTGCCAGACACTCTGCCGTCCTAGGCCTCAGAATTGGACATTGTGACGGCATGGCAACACTTGGAATCCTAGGACCCAGTGGAAGCACGACTCGCAAACTGGATGGAAGAAGTTTCCAAGCACAGTGTTCTTTCATGTACCAAAGAGAACGCTAGTGTCTGAGGCTGGTAGCCTTGTTGCTAGAGAGAACTGGCATCCCCGTGGGCCTGTTGGCTACTTTCCTGTTTCCGACCCTCTCAGGAAACTCCTCCAAAAAGCCTTTGGGACCCGCTTAGAGAGAACAGCTGCCAAGTGGATGCACAGAACATTAACCTAGCTCCCAGCCCAGGGTCCCAAGTATCCATCTTTCTCTGGACGGTACGTACCCCACCCAGGGATTCAAGCAGGGAGTTGGCCTTCTACAACTTACACAGGAAACTGGGAGGAGGTGTAGGGCCACTCTACTTGCGCTCACACTACGTGGCCCGGAGAAGTTATCACGCAGCAGAATTCAACCCCCTTCCTCTACACGTGCGTACCCCAAAGAAGCGCTGGGCAGTGGGTGTTCTCAGGCCAAGAGCAGTCCTTGTTCTGGGCTGCACCTGCTCTGTGGTTCGAAGGATCTCTGACTCTGCTCCTTCGGAAGCATTTCAGGGCTGACGCTATCCCTGGGCTGCCGAAGCAAAGAGGCATAGAGGCCTTTCACACGGAAGGCATGGGCTTGTATCCCCTGAAGAAAGTGTAGGTCGCCCCTCCCTGGCCGGAGGCGTCTAAGTTGACACCATTTGCTCTGCCCATGGAAAATGCAAGGAGGTGGACTCGATTTGGGCTGCCTGGTGAAAGAACCTGCAGTCACCAGCCCCCTGAGTACCTTTCCTGAACTTTGATTCCTAGCTAGGTCAACTCGGCCTTCGGAGGCTAGATGGGACCAAACGTGTTAAGCTTGTGGGGAAAGCCTTTGACCAATGGCCAATATGCTTGTCCCTGTGCGAGGGTTAGGCAGGAACTTGCCAGCACAGGGTTTTGACCTTACCATAAGCTGTCCCTTTGGGCTGAAGCAGGCGGTGTGTGTGTATCACAGCCTGGGAAGCAGGGCCTCAGGGGAATCTGCCAACAGACTGCCCTCCATGATAGCCAGCTGAGAAAAGGTGGCAAGGCTGATGGAATCCGCTTACAATGAAATGTTTCTCTTCAGCAGAGGAGATTTTGCTACCACACGTCAGCAGCTCCTCTCCCTCAGAGTGCTGTTGCTGGGTAGACTAGGAAAAGCCACCACGTTCCCAGCTTAGGAGAGGCTCTTTTCCTAGTTGGTTTCAACCGTGAGAGAGCCAGAAGGGCTGATCTCCACCAGTCGGGCTGCACAGCCTGAGTGCTTTGGGTAGGGCAGTCCTGAGCCAATGTGCCACCTTAGGAATGCAAGCCAAGTTTCCTTGCCACAGGAAGGCACACCGAGGCCTGGTGTTTTCTCTATGAAACTGACGTGGGCTTGAAGGGTGAGGCCTTTACAACAATGTGTTTGGAGGTACTCGATTTGGGCTGCCCGGTGAAAGAACCTGCGCTCACCAGCACCCTGAGTACCTTTCCTGAACTTTGATTCCTAGCTGGGTGAACTCGCCCTTCGGAGGCTAGATGGGACCAAACGTGTTAAGCTTGTGGGGAAAGCCTTTGACCAATGGCCAATATGCTTGTGCTTGTGCGAGGGTTACGCAGGCACTTGCAACACAGGGTTTTGACCTTACCATAAGCTGTCCCTTTGGGCTGAAGCAGGCGGCGTGTGTGGATCACAGCCTGGGAAGCAGGACCTCAGGGGAGTCTGCCAACAGACTGCCCTCCAGTATAGCCAGCTGAGAAAAGGTGGCAAGGCTGATGGATCCCGCTTACAACGAAATGTTTCTCTTCAGCAGAGGAGACTTTGCTACCACACGTCAGCAGCTCCTCTCCCTCAGAGCGCTGTTCCTGTGTAGACTAGGAAAAGCCACCACGTTCCCCAGCTTAGGGGAGGCTCTTTTCCTAGTTGGTTTCATCCGTGAGAGAGCCAGAAGGGCTGATCTCAACCAGTCGGGCTGCACAGCCTGAGTCCTTGGGGTAGGGCAGTCCTGAGCCAGTAGGCCACCTAAGGAATGACAGCAAAGTTTCCTTGCCACAGGAAAGCACACCGAGGCCTGGTGTTTTCTCTATGAAATTGACGTGGGCTTGAAGGGTGAGGCCTATACCGCATTGTGGAAAAGCTCGGGGTTACGGCTCTCTTTCTCCCTCTCTCGGTCCCATACCCAGGGCTCAGCCGAGTGGGAATGCAGAGTGGCAGAGACTTCCTCTCTGCCGGACTCAGAAGGCTTCTTCCCTTTAGGGCAATGCCGTTTGTGCCTTACTTCGTGGAGGAGGAATGAGGGCCCCCTGAGATATTCGGACATGAAATACCTAACGACAGAGGATCTGGAGGAGCTGGTTTCTGGGCGGAAGGAGCCAAAAAGCCTGCATTGCTAAGGTCTCTTTGAGAGCTGCCAGACACTCTGCCGTCCTAGGCCTCAGAATTGGACATTGTGACGGCATGGCAACACTTGGAATCCTAGGACCCAGTGGAAGCACGACTCGCAAACTGGATGGAAGAAGTTTCCAAGCACAGTGTTCTTTCATGTACCAAAGAGAACGCTAGTGTCTGAGGCTGGTAGCCTTGTTGCTAGAGAGAACTGGCATCCCCGTGGGCCTGTTGGCTACTTTCCTGTTTCCGACCCTCTCAGGAAACTCCTCCAAAAAGCCTTTGGGACCCGCTTAGAGAGAACAGCTGCCAAGTGGATGCACAGAACATTAACCTAGCTCCCAGCCCAGGGTCCCAAGCATCCATCTTTCTCTGGACGGTACGTACCCCACCCAGGGATTCAAGCAGGGAGTTGGCCTTCTACAACTTACACAGGAAACTGGGAGGAGGTGTAGGGCCACTCTACTTGCGCTCACACTACGTGGCCCGGAGAAGTTATCACGCAGCAGAATTCAACCCCCTTCCTCTACACGTGCGTACCCCAAAGAAGCGCTGGGCAGTGGGTGTTCTCAGGCCAAGAGCAGTCCTTGTTCTGGGATGCACCTGCTCTGTGGTTCGAAGGATCTCTGACTCTGCTCCTTCGGAAGCATTTCAGGGCTGACGCTATCACTGGGCTGCCGAAGCAAAGAGGCATAGAGGCCTTTCACACGGAAGGCATGGGCTTGTATCCCCTGAAGAAAGTGTATGTCGCCCCTCCCTGGCCGGAGGCGAGTAAGTTGACACCATTTGCTCTGCCCATGGAAAATGCAAGGAGGTGGACTCGATTTGGGCTGCCTGGTGAAAGAACCTGCAGTCACCAGCACCCTGAGTACCTTTCCTGAACTTTGATTCCTAGCTAGGTCAACTCGGCCTTCGGAGGCTAGATGGGACCAAACGTGTTAAGCTTGTGGGGAAAGCCTTTGACCAATGGCCAATATGCTTGTCCCTGTGCGAGGGTTAGGCAGGAACTTGCCAGCACAGGGTTTTGACCTTACCATAAGCTGTCCCTTTGGGCTGAAGCAGGCGGCGTGTGTGTATCACAGCCTGGGAAGCAGGGCCTCAGGGGAATCTGCCAACAGACTGCCCTCCATGATAGCCAGCTGAGAAAAGGTGGCAAGGCTGATGGAATCCGCTTACAATGAAATGTTTCTCTTCAGCAGAGGAGATTTTGCTACCACACGTCAGCAGCTCCTCTCCCTCAGAGTGCTGTTCCTGGGTAGACTAGGAAAAGCCACCACGTTCCCCAGCTTAGGAGAGGCTCTTTTCCTAGTTGGTTTCAACCGTGAGAGAGCCAGAAGGGCTGATCTCAACCAGTCGGGCTGCACAGCCTGAGTCCTGGGGTAGGCCAGTCCTGAGCCAATGTGCCACCTGAAGAATGAAAGCCAAGTTTCCTTGCCACAGGAAAGCACACCGAGGCCTGGTGTTTTCTCTATGAAATTGACGTGGGCTTGAAGGGTGAGGCCTATACCGCATTGTGGAAAAGCTCGGGGTTACGGCTCTCTTTCTCCCTCTCTCGGTCCCATACCCAGGGCTCAGCCGAGTGGGAATGCAGAGTGGCAGAGACTTCCTCTCTGCCGGACTCAGAAGGCTTCTTCCCTTTAGGGCAATGCCGTTTGTGCCTTACTTCGTGGAGGAGGAATGAGGGCCCCCTGAGATATTCTGACATGAAATACCTAACGACAGAGGATCTGGAGGAGCTGGTTTCTGGGCGGAAGGAGCCAAAAAGCCTGCATTGCTAAGGTCTCTTTGAGAGCTGCCAGACACTCTGCCGTCCTAGGCCTCAGAATTGGACATTGTGACGGCATGGCAACACTTGGAATCCTAGGACCCAGTGGAAGCACGACTCGCAAACTGGATGGAAGAAGTTTCCAAGCACAGTGTTCTTTCATGTACCAAAGAGAACGCTAGTGTCTGAGGCTGGTAGCCTTGTTGCTAGAGAGAACTGGCATCCCCGTGGGCCTGTTGGCTACTTTCCTGTTTCCGACCCTCTCAGGAAACTCCTCCAAAAAGCCTTTGGGACCCGCTTAGAGAGAACAGCTGCCAAGTGGATGCACAGAACATTAACCTAGCTCCCAGCCCAGGGTCCCAAGTATCCATCTTTCTCTGGACGGTACGTACCCCACCCAGGGATTCAAGCAGGGAGTTGGCCTTCTACAACTTACACAGGAAACTGGGAGGAGGTGTAGGGCCACTCTACTTGCGCTCACACTACGTGGCCCGGAGAAGTTATCACGCAGCAGAATTCAACCCCCTTCCTCTACACGTGCGTACCCCAAAGAAGCGCTGGGCAGTGGGTGTTCTCAGGCCAAGAGCAGTCCTTGTTCTGGGCTGCACCTGCTCTGTGGTTCGAAGGATCTCTGACTCTGCTCCTTCGGAAGCATTTCAGGGCTGACGCTATCCCTGGGCTGCCGAAGCAAAGAGGCATAGAGGCCTTTCACACGGAAGGCATGGGCTTGTATCCCCTGAAGAAAGTGTAGGTCGCCCCTCCCTGGCCGGAGGCGTGTAAGTTGACACCATTTGCTCTGCCCATGGAAAATGCAAGGAGGTGGACTCGATTTGGGCTGCCTGGTGAAAGAACCTGCAGTCACCAGCCCCCTGAGTACCTTTCCTGAACTTTGATTCCTAGCTAGGTCAACTCGGCCTTCGGAGGCTAGATGGGACCAAACGTGTTAAGCTTGTGGGGAAAGCCTTTGACCAATGGCCAATATGCTTGTCCCTGTGCGAGGGTTAGGCAGGAACTTGCCAGCACAGGGTTTTGACCTTACCATAAGCTGTCCCTTTGGGCTGAAGCAGGCGGTGTGTGTGTATCACAGCCTGGGAAGCAGGGCCTCAGGGGAATCTGCCAACAGACTGCCCTCCATGATAGCCAGCTGAGAAAAGGTGGCAAGGCTGATGGAATCCGCTTACAATGAAATGTTTCTCTTCAGCAGAGGAGATTTTGCTACCACACGTCAGCAGCTCCTCTCCCTCAGAGTGCTGTTGCTGGGTAGACTAGGAAAAGCCACCACGTTCCCAGCTTAGGAGAGGCTCTTTTCCTAGTTGGTTTCAACCGTGAGAGAGCCAGAAGGGCTGATCTCCACCAGTCGGGCTGCACAGCCTGAGTGCTTTGGGTAGGGCAGTCCTGAGCCAATGTGCCACCTTAGGAATGCAAGCCAAGTTTCCTTGCCACAGGAAGGCACACCGAGGCCTGGTGTTTTCTCTATGAAACTGACGTGGGCTTGAAGGGTGAGGCCTTTACAACAATGTGTTTGGAGGTACTCGATTTGGGCTGCCCGGTGAAAGAACCTGCGCTCACCAGCACCCTGAGTACCTTTCCTGAACTTTGATTCCTAGCTGGGTGAACTCGCCCTTCGGAGGCTAGATGGGACCAAACGTGTTAAGCTTGTGGGGAAAGCCTTTGACCAATGGCCAATATGCTTGTGCTTGTGCGAGGGTTACGCAGGCACTTGCAACACAGGGTTTTGACCTTACCATAAGCTGTCCCTTTGGGCTGAAGCAGGCGGCGTGTGTGGATCACAGCCTGGGAAGCAGGACCTCAGGGGAGTCTGCCAACAGACTGCCCTCCAGTATAGCCAGCTGAGAAAAGGTGGCAAGGCTGATGGATCCCGCTTACAACGAAATGTTTCTCTTCAGCAGAGGAGACTTTGCTACCACACGTCAGCAGCTCCTCTCCCTCAGAGCGCTGTTCCTGTGTAGACTAGGAAAAGCCACCACGTTTCCCAGCTTAGGAGAGGCTCCTTTCCTAGTTGGTTCATCCGGGAGAGGGCCAGAAGTGCTGATCTCAACCAGTCGGGCTGCACAGCCTGAGTCCTTGGGGTAGGGCAGTCCTGAGCCATGTGCCACCTAAGGAATGAAAGCCAAGTTTCCTTGCCACAGGAAAGCACACCGAGGCCTGGTGTTTTCGCTATGAAATTGACGTGGGCTTGAAGGGTGAGGCCTATACCGCATTGTGGAAAAGCTCGGGGTTACGGCTCTCTTTCTCCCTCTCTCGGTCCGATACCCAGGGCTCAGCCGAGTGGGAATGCAGAGTGGCAGAGACTTCCTCTCTGCCGGACTCAGAAGGCTTCTTCCCTTTAGGGCAATGCCGTTTGTGCCTTACTTCGTGGAGGAGGAATGAGGGCCCCCTGAGATATTCGGACATGAAATACCTAACGACAGAGGATCTGGAGGAGCTGGTTTCTGGGCGGAAGGAGCCAAAAAGCCTGCATTGCTAAGGTCTCTTTGAGAGCTGCCAGACACTCTGCCGTCCTAGGCCTCAGAATTGGACATTGTGACGGCATGGCAACACTTGGAATCCTAGGACCCAGTGGAAGCACGACTCGCAAACTGGATGGAAGAAGTTTCCAAGCACAGTGTTCTTTCATGTACCAAAGAGAACGCTAGTGTCTGAGGCTGGTAGCCTTGTTGCTAGAGAGAACTGGCATCCCCGTGGGCCTGTTGGCTACTTTCCTGTTTCCGACCCTCTCAGGAAACTCCTCCAAAAAGGCTTTGGGACCCGCTTAGAGAGAACAGCTGCCAAGTGGATGCACAGAACATTAACCTAGCTCCCAGCCCAGGGTCCCAAGCATCCATCTTTCTCTGGACGGTACGTACCCCACCCAGGGATTCAAGCAGGGAGTTGGCCTTCTACAACTTACACAGGAAACTGGGAGGAGGTGTAGGGCCACTCTACTTGCGCTCACACTACGTGGCCCGGAGAAGTTATCACGCAGCAGAATTCAACCCCCTTCCTCTACACGTGCGTGCCCCAAAGAAGCGCTGGGCAGTGGGTGTTCTCAGGCCAAGAGCAGTCCTTGTTCTGGGCTGCACCTGCTCTGTGGTTCGAAGGATCTCTGACTCTGCTCCTTCGGAAGCATTTCAGGGCTGACGCTATCCCTGGGCTGCCGAAGCAAAGAGGCATAGAGGCCTTTCACACGGAAGGCATGGGCTTGTATCCCCTGAAGAAAGTGTAGGTCGCCCCTCCCTGGCCGGAGGCGAGTAAGTTGACACCATTTGCTCTGCCCATGGAAAATGCAAGGAGGTGGACTCGATTTGGGCTGCCTGGTGAAAGAACCTGCAGTCACCAGCACCCTGAGTACCTTTCCTGAACTTTGATTCCTAGCTAGGTCAACTCGGCCTTCGGAGGCTAGATGGGACCAAACGTGTTAAGCTTGTGGGGAAAGCCTTTGACCAATGGCCAATATGCTTGTCCCTGTGCGAGGGTTGGGCAGGAACTTGCCAGCACAGGGTTTTGACCTTACCATAAGCTGTCCCTTTGGGCTGAAGCAGGCGGCGTGTGTGGATCACAGCCTGGGAAGCAGGGCCTCAGGGGAATCTGCCAACAGACTGCCCTCCATGATAGCCAGCTGAGAAAAGGTGGCAAGGCTGATGGAACCCGCTTACAATGAAATGTTTCTCTTCAGCAGAGGAGACTTTGCTACCACACGTCAGCAGCTCCTCTCCCTCAGAGTGCTGTTCCTCGGTAGACTAGGAAAAGCCACCACGTTTCCCAGCTTAGGAGAGGCTCCTTTCCTAGTTGGTTCATCCGGGAGAGGGCCAGAAGTGCTGATCTCAACCAGTCGGGCTGCACAGCCTGAGTCCTTGGGGTAGGGCAGTCCTGAGCCATGTGCCACCTAAAGAATGAAAGCAAAGTTTCCTTGCCACAGGAAAGCACACCGAGGCCTGGTGTTTTCGCTATGAAATTGACGTGGGCTTGAAGGGTGAGGCCTATACCGCATTGTGGAAAAGCTCGGGGTTACGGCTCTCTTTCTCCCTCTCTCGGTCCGATACCCAGGGCTCAGCCGAGTGGGAATGCAGAGTGGCAGAGACTTCCTCTCTGCCGGACTCAGAAGGCTTCTTCCCTTTAGGGCAATGCCGTTTGTGCCTTACTTCGTGGAGGAGGAATGAGGGCCCCCTGAGATATTCGGACATGAAATACCTAACGACAGAGGATCTGGAGGAGCTGGTTTCTGGGCGGAAGGAGCCAAAAAGCCTGCATTGCTAAGGTCTCTTTGAGAGCTGCCAGACACTCTGCCGTCCTAGGCCTCAGAATTGGACATTGTGACGGCATGGCAACACTTGGAATCCTAGGACCCAGTGGAAGCACGACTCGCAAACTGGATGGAAGAAGTTTCCAAGCACAGTGTTCTTTCATGTACCAAAGAGAACGCTAGTGTCTGAGGCTGGTAGCCTTGTTGCTAGAGAGAACTGGCATCCCCGTGGGCCTGTTGGCTACTTTCCTGTTTCCGACCCTCTCAGGAAACTCCTCCAAAAAGCCTTTGGGACCCGCTTAGAGAGAACAGCTGCCAAGTGGATGCACAGAACATTAACCTAGCTCCCAGCCCAGGGTCCCAAGCATCCATCTTTCTCTGGACGGTACGTACCCCACCCAGGGATTCAAGCAGGGAGTTGGCCTTCTACAACTTACACAGGAAACTGGGAGGAGGTGTAGGGCCACTCTACTTGCGCTCACACTACGTGGCCCGGAGAAGTTATCACGCAGCAGAATTCAACCCCCTTCCTCTACACGTGCGTACCCCAAAGAAGCGCTGGGCAGTGGGTGTTCTCAGGCCAAGAGCAGTCCTTGTTCTGGGCTGCACCTGCTCTGTGGTTCGAAGGATCTCTGACTCTGCTCCTTCGGAAGCATTTCAGGGCTGACGCTATCCCTGGGCTGCCGAAGCAAAGAGGCATAGAGGCCTTTCACACGGAAGGCATGGGCTTGTATCCCCTGAAGAAAGTGTAGGTCGCCCCTCCCTGGCCGGAGGCGAGTAAGTTGACACCATTTGCTCTGCCCATGGAAAATGCAAGGAGGTGGACTCGATTTGGGCTGCCTGGTGAAAGAACCTGCAGTCACCAGCACCCTGAGTACCTTTCCTGAACTTTGATTCCTAGCTAGGTCAACTCGGCCTTCGGAGGCTAGATGGGACCAAACGTGTTAAGCTTGTGGGGAAAGCCTTTGACCAATGGCCAATATGCTTGTCCCTGTGCGAGGGTTGGGCAGGAACTTGCCAGCACAGGGTTTTGACCTTACCATAAGCTGTCCCTTTGGGCTGAAGCAGGCGGCGTGTGTGGATCACAGCCTGGGAAGCAGGGCCTCAGGGGAATCTGCCAACAGACTGCCCTCCATGATAGCCAGCTGAGAAAAGGTGGCAAGGCTGATGGAACCCGCTTACAATGAAATGTTTCTCTTCAGCAGAGGAGACTTTGCTACCACACGTCAGCAGCTCCTCTCCCTCAGAGTGCTGTTCCTCGGTAGACTAGGAAAAGCCACCACGTTTCCCAGCTTAGGAGAGGCTCCTTTCCTAGTTGGTTCATCCGGGAGAGGGCCAGAAGTGCTGATCTCAACCAGTCGGGCTGCACAGCCTGAGTCCTTGGGGTAGGGCAGTCCTGAGCCATGTGCCACCTAAAGAATGAAAGCAAAGTTTCCTTGCCACAGGAAAGCACACCGAGGCCTGGTGTTTTCGCTATGAAATTGACGTGGGCTTGAAGGGTGAGGCCTATACCGCATTGTGGAAAAGCTCGGGGTTACGGCTCTCTTTCTCCCTCTCTCGGTCCGATACCCAGGGCTCAGCCGAGTGGGAATGCAGAGTGGCAGAGACTTCCTCTCTGCCGGACTCAGAAGGCTTCTTCCCTTTAGGGCAATGCCGTTTGTGCCTTACTTCGTGGAGGAGGAATGAGGGCCCCCTGAGATATTCGGACATGAAATACCTAACGACAGAGGATCTGGAGGAGCTGGTTTCTGGGCGGAAGGAGCCAAAAAGCCTGCATTGCTAAGGTCTCTTTGAGAGCTGCCAGACACTCTGCCGTCCTAGGCCTCAGAATTGGACATTGTGACGGCATGGCAACACTTGGAATCCTAGGACCCAGTGGAAGCACGACTCGCAAACTGGATGGAAGAAGTTTCCAAGCACAGTGTTCTTTCATGTACCAAAGAGAACGCTAGTGTCTGAGGCTGGTAGCCTTGTTGCTAGAGAGAACTGGCATCCCCGTGGGCCTGTTGGCTACTTTCCTGTTTCCGACCCTCTCAGGAAACTCCTCCAAAAAGCCTTTGGGACCCGCTTAGAGAGAACAGCTGCCAAGTGGATGCACAGAACATTAACCTAGCTCCCAGCCCAGGGTCCCAAGCATCCATCTTTCTCTGGACGGTACGTACCCCACCCAGGGATTCAAGCAGGGAGTTGGCCTTCTACAACTTACACAGGAAACTGGGAGGAGGTGTAGGGCCACTCTACTTGCGCTCACACTACGTGGCCCGGAGAAGTTATCACGCAGCAGAATTCAACCCCCTTCCTCTACACGTGCGTACCCCAAAGAAGCGCTGGGCAGTGGGTGTTCTCAGGCCAAGAGCAGTCCTTGTTCTGGGCTGCACCTGCTCTGTGGTTCGAAGGATCTCTGACTCTGCTCCTTCGGAAGCATTTCAGGGCTGACGCTATCCCTGGGCTGCCGAAGCAAAGAGGCATAGAGGCCTTTCACACGGAAGGCATGGGCTTGTATCCCCTGAAGAAAGTGTAGGTCGCCCCTCCCTGGCCGGAGGCGTGTAAGTTGACACCATTTGCTCTGCCCATGGAAAATGCAAGGAGGTGGACTCGATTTGGGCTGCCTGGTGAAAGAACCTGCAGTCACCAGCACCCTGAGTACCTTTCCTGAACTCTGATTCCTAGCTAGGTCAACTCGGCCTTCGGAGGCTAGATGGGACCAAACGTGTTAAGCTTGTGGGGAAAGCCTTTGACAAATGGCCAATATGCTTGTCCCTGTGCGAGGGTTGGGCAGGAACTTGCCAGCACAGGGTTTTGACCTTACCATAAGCTGTCCCTTTGGGCTGAAGCAGGCGGCGTGTGTGGATCACAGCCTGGGAAGCAGGGCCTCAGGGGAATCTGCCAACAGACTGCCCTCCATGATAGCCAGCTGAAAAAACGTGGCAAGGCTGATGGAATCCGCTTACAATGAAATGTTTCTCTTCAGCAGAGGAGATTTTGCTACCACACGTCAGCAGCTCCTCTCCCTCAGAGTGCTGTTCCTCGGTAGACTAGGAAAAGCCACCACGTTTCCCAGCTTAGGAGAGGCTCCTTTCCTAGTTGGTTCATCCGGGAGAGGGCCAGAAGTGCTGATCTCAACCAGTCGGGCTGCACAGCCTGAGTCCTTGGGGTAGGGCAGTCCTGAGCCATGTGCCACCTAAGGAATGAAAGCCAAGTTTCCTTGCCACAGGAAAGCACACCGAGGCCTGGTGTTTTCGCTATGAAATTGACGTGGGCTTGAAGGGTGAGGCCTATACCGCATTGTGGAAAAGCTCGGGGTTACGGCTCTCTTTCTCCCTCTCTCGGTCCGATACCCAGGGCTCAGCCGAGTGGGAATGCAGAGTGGCAGAGACTTCCTCTCTGCCGGACTCAGAAGGCTTCTTCCCTTTAGGGCAATGCCGTTTGTGCCTTACTTCGTGGAGGAGGAATGAGGGCCCCCTGAGATATTCGGACATGAAATACCTAACGACAGAGGATCTGGAGGAGCTGGTTTCTGGGCGGAAGGAGCCAAAAAGCCTGCATTGCTAAGGTCTCTTTGAGAGCTGCCAGACACTCTGCCGTCCTAGGCCTCAGAATTGGACATTGTGACGGCATGGCAACACTTGGAATCCTAGGACCCAGTGGAAGCACGACTCGCAAACTGGATGGAAGAAGTTTCCAAGCACAGTGTTCTTTCATGTACCAAAGAGAACGCTAGTGTCTGAGGCTGGTAGCCTTGTTGCTAGAGAGAACTGGCATCCCCGTGGGCCTGTTGGCTACTTTCCTGTTTCCGACCCTCTCAGGAAACTCCTCCAAAAAGCCTTTGGGACCCGCTTAGAGAGAACAGCTGCCAAGTGGATGCACAGAACATTAACCTAGCTCCCAGCCCAGGGTCCCAAGCATCCATCTTTCTCTGGACGGTACGTACCCCACCCAGGGATTCAAGCAGGGAGTTGGCCTTCTACAACTTACACAGGAAACTGGGAGGAGGTGTAGGGCCACTCTACTTGCGCTCACACTACGTGGCCCGGAGAAGTTATCACGCAGCAGAATTCAACCCCCTTCCTCTACACGTGCGTACCCCAAAGAAGCGCTGGGCAGTGGGTGTTCTCAGGCCAAGAGCAGTCCTTGTTCTGGGCTGCACCTGCTCTGTGGTTCGAAGGATCTCTGACTCTGCTCCTTCGGAAGCATTTCAGGGCTGACGCTATCCCTGGGCTGCCAAAGCAAAGAAGCATAGAGGCCTTTCACACGGAAGGCATGGGCTTGTATCCCCTGAAGAAAGTGTAGGTCGCCCCTCCCTGGCCGGAGGCGAGTAAGTTGACACCATTTGCTCTGCCCATGGAAAATGCAAGGAGGTGGACTCGATTTGGGCTGCCTGGTGAAAGAACCTGCAGTCACCAGCACCCTGAGTACCTTTCCTGAACTTTGATTCCTAGCTAGGTCAACTCGGCCTTCGGAGGCTAGATGGGACCAAACGTGTTAAGCTTGTGGGGAAAGCCTTTGACCAATGGCCAATATGCTTGTCCCTGTGCGAGGGTTGGGCAGGAACTTGCCAGCACAGGGTTTTGACCTTACCATAAGCTGTCCCTTTGGGCTGAAGCAGGCGGCGTGTGTGGATCACAGCCTGGGAAGCAGGGCCTCAGGGGAATCTGCCAACAGACTGCCCTCCATGATAGCCAACTGAAAAAACGTGGCAAGGCTGATGGAATCCGCTTACAATGAAATGTTTCTCTTCAGCAGAGGAGATTTTGCTACCACACGTCAGCAGCTCCTCTCCCTCAGAGTGCTGTTCCTCTGTAGACTAGGAAAAGCCACCACGTTCCCCAGCTTAGGAGAGGCTCTTTTCCTAGTTGGTTTCAACTGTGAGAGAGCCAGAAGGGCTGATGTCAACCAGTCGGGCTGCACAGCCTGAGTCCTTGGGGTAGGCCAGTCCTGAGCCAATGTGCCACCTGAAGAATGAAAGCCAAGTTTCCTTGCCACAGGAAAGCACACCGAGGCCTGGTGTTTTCGCTATGAAATTGACGTGGGCTTGAAGGGTGAGGCCTATACCGCATTGTGGAAAAGCTCGGGGTTACGGCTCTCTTTCTCCCTCTCTCGGTCCGATACCCAGGGCTCAGCCGAGTGGGAATGCAGAGTGGCAGAGACTTCCTCTCTGCCGGACTCAGAAGGCTTCTTCCCTTTAGGGCAATGCCGTTTGTGCCTTACTTCGTGGAGGAGGAATGAGGGTCCCCTGAGATAGTCTGACATGAAATACCTAACGACAGAGGATCTGGAGGAGCTGGTTTCTGGGCGGAAGGAGCCAAAAAGCCTGCATTGCTAAGGTCTCTTTGAGAGCTGCCAGACACTCTGCCGTCCTAGGCCTCAGAATTGGACATTGTGACGGCATGGCAACACTTGGAATCCTAGGACCCAGTGGAAGCACGACTCGCAAACTGGATGGAAGAAGTTTCCAAGCACAGTGTTCTTTCATGTACCAAAGAGAACGCTAGTGTCTGAGGCTGGTAGCCTTGTTGCTAGAGAGAACTGGCATCCCCGTGGGCCTGTTGGCTACTTTCCTGTTTCCGACCCTCTCAGGAAACTCCTCCAAAAAGCCTTTGGGACCCGCTTAGAGAGAACAGCTGCCAAGTGGATGCACAGAACATTAACCTAGCTCCCAGCCCAGGGTCCCAAGCATCCATCTTTCTCTGGACGGTATGTACCCCACCCAGGGATTCAAGCAGGGAGTTGGCCTTCTACAACTTACACAGGAAACTGGGAGGAGGTGTAGGGCCACTCTACTTGCGCTCACACTACGTGGCCCGGAGAAGTTATCACGCAGCAGAATTCAACCCCCTTCCTCTACACGTGCGTACCCCAAAGAAGCGCTGGGCAGTGGGTGTTCTCAGGCCAAGAGCAGTCCTTGTTCTGGGCTGCACCTGCTCTGTGGTTCGAAGGATCTCTGACTCTGCTCCTTCGGAAGCATTTCAGGGCTGACGCTATCCCTGGGCTGCCGAAGCAAAGAGGCATAGAGGCCTTTCACACGGAAGGCATGGGCTTGTATCCCCTGAAGAAAGTGTAGGTCGCCCCTCCCTGGCCGGAGGCGAGTAAGTTGACACCATTTGCTCTGCCCATGGAAAATGCAAGGAGGTGGACTCGATTTGGGCTGCCTGGTGAAAGAACCTGCAGTCACCAGCACCCTGAGTACCTTTCCTGAACTTTGATTCCTAGCTAGGTCAACTCGGCCTTCGGAGGCTAGATGGGACCAAACGTGTTAAGCTTGTGGGGAAAGCCTTTGACCAATGGCCAATATGCTTGTCCCTGTGCGAGGGTTGGGCAGGAACTTGCCAGCACAGGGTTTTGACCTTACCATAAGCTGTCCCTTTGGGCTGAAGCAGGCGGCGTGTGTGGATCACAGCCTGGGAAGCAGGGCCTCAGGGGAATCTGCCAACAGACTGCCCTCCATGATAGCCAGCTGAAAAAACGTGGCAAGGCTGATGGAATCCGCTTACAATGAAATGTTTCTCTTCAGCAGAGGAGATTTTGCTACCACACGTCAGCAGCTCCTCTCCCTCAGAGTGCTGTTCCTCGGTAGACTAGGAAAAGCCACCACGTTTCCCAGCTTAGGAGAGGCTCCTTTCCTAGTTGGTTCATCCGGGAGAGGGCCAGAAGTGCTGATCTCAACCAGTCGGGCTGCACAGCCTGAGTCCTTGGGGTAGGGCAGTCCTGAGCCATGTGCCACCTAAGGAATGAAAGCCAAGTTTCCTTGCCACAGGAAAGCACACCGAGGCCTGGTGTTTTCGCTATGAAATTGACGTGGGCTTGAAGGGTGAGGCCTATACCGCATTGTGGAAAAGCTCGGGGTTACGGCTCTCTTTCTCCCTCTCTCGGTCCGATACCCAGGGCTCAGCCGAGTGGGAATGCAGAGTGGCAGAGACTTCCTCTCTGCCGGACTCAGAAGGCTTCTTCCCTTTAGGGCAATGCCGTTTGTGCCTTACTTCGTGGAGGAGGAATGAGGGCCCCCTGAGATATTCGGACATGAAATACCTAACGACAGAGTATCTGGAGGAGCTGGTTTCTGGGCGGAAGGAGCCAAAAAGCCTGCATTGCTAAGGTCTCTTTGAGAGCTGCCAGACACTCTGCCGTCCTAGGCCTCAGAATTGGACATTGTGACGGCATGGCAACACTTGGAATCCTAGGACCCAGTGGAAGCACGACTCGCAAACTGGATGGAAGAAGTTTCCAAGCACAGTGTTCTTTCATGTACCAAAGAGAACGCTAGTGTCTGAGGCTGGTAGCCTTGTTGCTAGAGAGAACTGGCATCCCCGTGGGCCTGTTGGCTACTTTCCTGTTTCCGACCCTCTCAGGAAACTCCTCCAAAAAGCCTTTGGGACCCGCTTAGAGAGAACAGCTGCCAAGTGGATGCACAGAACATTAACCTAGCTCCCAGCCCAGGGTCCCAAGCATCCATCTTTCTCTGGACGGTACGTACCCCACCCAGGGATTCAAGCAGGGAGTTGGCCTTCTACAACTTACACAGGAAACTGGGAGGAGGTGTAGGGCCACTCTACTTGCGCTCACACTACGTGGCCCGGAGAAGTTATCACGCAGCAGAATTCAACCCCCTTCCTCTACACGTGCGTACCCCAAAGAAGCGCTGGGCAGTGGGTGTTCTCAGGCCAAGAGCAGTCCTTGTTCTGGGCTGCACCTGCTCTGTGGTTCGAAGGATCTCTGACTCTGCTCCTTCGGAAGCATTTCAGGGCTGACGCTATCCCTGGGCTGCCGAAGCAAAGAGGCATAGAGGCCTTTCACACGGAAGGCATGGGCTTGTATCCCCTGAAGAAAGTGTAGGTCGCCCCTCCCTGGCCGGAGGCGTGTAAGTTGACACCATTTGCTCTGCCCATGGAAAATGCAAGGAGGTGGACTCGATTTGGGCTGCCTGGTGAAAGAACCTGCAGTCACCAGCACCCTGAGTACCTTTCCTGAACTTTGATTCCTAGCTAGGTCAACTCGGCCTTCGGAGGCTAGATGGGACCAAACGTGTTAAGCTTGTGGGGAAAGCCTTTGACCAATGGCCAATATGCTTGTCCCTGTGCGAGGGTTGGGCAGGAACTTGCCAGCACAGGGTTTTGACCTTACCATAAGCTGTCCCTTTGGGCTGAAGCAGGCGGCGTGTGTGGATCACAGCCTGGGAAGCAGGGCCTCAGGGGAATCTGCCAACAGACTGCCCTCCATGATAGCCAGCTGAAAAAACGTGGCAAGGCTGATGGAATCCGCTTACAATGAAATGTTTCTCTTCAGCAGAGGAGATTTTGCTACCACACGTCAGCAGCTCCTCTCCCTCAGAGTGCTGTTCCTCTGTAGACTAGGAAAAGCCACCACGTTTCCCAGCTTAGGAGAGGCTCCTTTCCTAGTTGGTTCATCCGGGAGAGGGCCAGAAGGGCTGATGTCAACCAGTCGGGCTGCACAGCCTGAGTCCTTGGGGTAGGGCAGTCCTGAGCCAATGTGCCACCTAAGGAATGAAAGCCAAGTTTCCTTGCCACAGGAGAGCACACCGAGGCCTGGTGTTTTCGCTATGAAATTGACGTGGGCTTGAAGGGTGAGGCCTATACCGCATTGTGGAAAAGCTCGGGGTTACGGCTCTCTTTCTCCCTCTCTCGGTCCGATACCCAGGGCTCAGCCGAGTGGGAATGCAGAGTGGCAGAGACTTCCTCTCTGCCGGACTCAGAAGGCTTCTTCCCTTTAGGGCAATGCCGTTTGTGCCTTACTTCGTGGAGGAGGAATGAGGGCCCCCTGAGATATTCGGACATGAAATACCTAACGACAGAGGATCTGGAGGAGCTGGTTTCTGGGCGGAAGGAGCCAAAAAGCCTGCATTGCTAAGGTCTCTTTGAGAGCTGCCAGACACTCTGCCGTCCTAGGCCTCAGAATTGGACATTGTGACGGCATGGCAACACTTGGAATCCTAGGACCCAGTGGAAGCACGACTCGCAAACTGGATGGAAGAAGTTTCCAAGCACAGTGTTCTTTCATGTACCAAAGAGAACGCTAGTGTCTGAGGCTGGTAGCCTTGTTGCTAGAGAGAACTGGCATCCCCGTGGGCCTGTTGGCTACTTTCCTGTTTCCGACCCTCTCAGGAAACTCCTCCAAAAAGCCTTTGGGACCCGCTTAGAGAGAACAGCTGCCAAGTGGATGCACAGAACATTAACCTAGCTCCCAGCCCAGGGTCCCAAGCATCCATCTTTCTCTGGACGGTACGTACCCCACCCAGGGATTCAAGCAGGGAGTTGGCCTTCTACAACTTACACAGGAAACTGGGAGGAGGTGTAGGGCCACTCTACTTGCGCTCACACTACGTGGCCCGGAGAAGTTATCACGCAGCAGAATTCAACCCCCTTCCTCTACACGTGCGTACCCCAAAGAAGCGCTGGGCAGTGGGTGTTCTCAGGCCAAGAGCAGTCCTTGTTCTGGGCTGCACCTGCTCTGTGGTTCGAAGGATCTCTGACTCTGCTCCTTCGGAAGCATTTCAGGGCTGACGCTATCCCTGGGCTGCCAAAGCAAAGAAGCATAGAGGCCTTTCACACGGAAGGCATGGGCTTGTATCCCCTGAAGAAAGTGTAGGTCGCCCCTCCCTGGCCGGAGGCGAGTAAGTTGACACCATTTGCTCTGCCCATGGAAAATGCAAGGAGGTGGACTCGATTTGGGCTGCCTGGTGAAAGAACCTGCAGTCACCAGCACCCTGAGTACCTTTCCTGAACTTTGATTCCTAGCTAGGTCAACTCGGCCTTCGGAGGCTAGATGGGACCAAACGTGTTAAGCTTGTGGGGAAAGCCTTTGACCAATGGCCAATATGCTTGTCCCTGTGCGAGGGTTGGGCAGGAACTTGCCAGCACAGGGTTTTGACCTTACCATAAGCTGTCCCTTTGGGCTGAAGCAGGCGGCGTGTGTGGATCACAGCCTGGGAAGCAGGGCCTCAGGGGAATCTGCCAACAGACTGCCCTCCATGATAGCCAACTGAAAAAACGTGGCAAGGCTGATGGAATCCGCTTACAATGAAATGTTTCTCTTCAGCAGAGGAGATTTTGCTACCACACGTCAGCAGCTCCTCTCCCTCAGAGTGCTGTTCCTCTGTAGACTAGGAAAAGCCACCACGTTCCCCAGCTTAGGAGAGGCTCTTTTCCTAGTTGGTTTCAACTGTGAGAGAGCCAGAAGGGCTGATGTCAACCAGTCGGGCTGCACAGCCTGAGTCCTTGGGGTAGGCCAGTCCTGAGCCAATGTGCCACCTGAAGAATGAAAGCCAAGTTTCCTTGCCACAGGAAAGCACACCGAGGCCTGGTGTTTTCGCTATGAAATTGACGTGGGCTTGAAGGGTGAGGCCTATACCGCATTGTGGAAAAGCTCGGGGTTACGGCTCTCTTTCTCCCTCTCTCGGTCCGATACCCAGGGCTCAGCCGAGTGGGAATGCAGAGTGGCAGAGACTTCCTCTCTGCCGGACTCAGAAGGCTTCTTCCCTTTAGGGCAATGCCGTTTGTGCCTTACTTCGTGGAGGAGGAATGAGGGTCCCCTGAGATAGTCTGACATGAAATACCTAACGACAGAGGATCTGGAGGAGCTGGTTTCTGGGCGGAAGGAGCCAAAAAGCCTGCATTGCTAAGGTCTCTTTGAGAGCTGCCAGACACTCTGCCGTCCTAGGCCTCAGAATTGGACATTGTGACGGCATGGCAACACTTGGAATCCTAGGACCCAGTGGAAGCACGACTCGCAAACTGGATGGAAGAAGTTTCCAAGCACAGTGTTCTTTCATGTACCAAAGAGAACGCTAGTGTCTGAGGCTGGTAGCCTTGTTGCTAGAGAGAACTGGCATCCCCGTGGGCCTGTTGGCTACTTTCCTGTTTCCGACCCTCTCAGGAAACTCCTCCAAAAAGCCTTTGGGACCCGCTTAGAGAGAACAGCTGCCAAGTGGATGCACAGAACATTAACCTAGCTCCCAGCCCAGGGTCCCAAGCATCCATCTTTCTCTGGACGGTACGTACCCCACCCAGGGATTCAAGCAGGGAGTTGGCCTTCTACAACTTACACAGGAAACTGGGAGGAGGTGTAGGGCCACTCTACTTGCGCTCACACTACGTGGCCCGGAGAAGTTATCACGCAGCAGAATTCAACCCCCTTCCTCTACACGTGCGTACCCCAAAGAAGCGCTGGGCAGTGGGTGTTCTCAGGCCAAGAGCAGTCCTTGTTCTGGGCTGCACCTGCTCTGTGGTTCGAAGGATCTCTGACTCTGCTCCTTCGGAAGCATTTCAGGGCTGACGCTATCCCTGGGCTGCCGAAGCAAAGAGGCATAGAGGCCTTTCACACGGAAGGCATGGGCTTGTATCCCCTGAAGAAAGTGTAGGTCGCCCCTCCCTGGCCGGAGGCGAGTAAGTTGACACCATTTGCTCTGCCCATGGAAAATGCAAGGAGGTGGACTCGATTTGGGCTGCCTGGTGAAAGAACCTGCAGTCACCAGCACCCTGAGTACCTTTCCTGAACTTTGATTCCTAGCTAGGTCAACTCGGCCTTCGGAGGCTAGATGGGACCAAACGTGTTAAGCTTGTGGGGAAAGCCTTTGACCAATGGCCAATATGCTTGTCCCTGTGCGAGGGTTGGGCAGGAACTTGCCAGCACAGGGTTTTGACCTTACCATAAGCTGTCCCTTTGGGCTGAAGCAGGCGGCGTGTGTGGATCACAGCCTGGGAAGCAGGGCCTCAGGGGAATCTGCCAACAGACTGCCCTCCATGATAGCCAGCTGAGAAAAGGTGGCAAGGCTGATGGAACCCGCTTACAATGAAATGTTTCTCTTCAGCAGAGGAGACTTTGCTACCACACGTCAGCAGCTCCTCTCCCTCAGAGTGCTGTTCCTCGGTAGACTAGGAAAAGCCACCACGTTTCCCAGCTTAGGAGAGGCTCCTTTCCTAGTTGGTTCATCCGGGAGAGGGCCAGAAGTGCTGATCTCAACCAGTCGGGCTGCACAGCCTGAGTCCTTGGGGTAGGGCAGTCCTGAGCCATGTGCCACCTAAAGAATGAAAGCAAAGTTTCCTTGCCACAGGAAAGCACACCGAGGCCTGGTGTTTTCGCTATGAAATTGACGTGGGCTTGAAGGGTGAGGCCTATACCGCATTGTGGAAAAGCTCGGGGTTACGGCTCTCTTTCTCCCTCTCTCGGTCCGATACCCAGGGCTCAGCCGAGTGGGAATGCAGAGTGGCAGAGACTTCCTCTCTGCCGGACTCAGAAGGCTTCTTCCCTTTAGGGCAATGCCGTTTGTGCCTTACTTCGTGGAGGAGGAATGAGGGCCCCCTGAGATATTCGGACATGAAATACCTAACGACAGAGGATCTGGAGGAGCTGGTTTCTGGGCGGAAGGAGCCAAAAAGCCTGCATTGCTAAGGTCTCTTTGAGAGCTGCCAGACACTCTGCCGTCCTAGGCCTCAGAATTGGACATTGTGACGGCATGGCAACACTTGGAATCCTAGGACCCAGTGGAAGCACGACTCGCAAACTGGATGGAAGAAGTTTCCAAGCACAGTGTTCTTTCATGTACCAAAGAGAACGCTAGTGTCTGAGGCTGGTAGCCTTGTTGCTAGAGAGAACTGGCATCCCCGTGGGCCTGTTGGCTACTTTCCTGTTTCCGACCCTCTCAGGAAACTCCTCCAAAAAGCCTTTGGGACCCGCTTAGAGAGAACAGCTGCCAAGTGGATGCACAGAACATTAACCTAGCTCCCAGCCCAGGGTCCCAAGCATCCATCTTTCTCTGGACGGTACGTACCCCACCCAGGGATTCAAGCAGGGAGTTGGCCTTCTACAACTTACACAGGAAACTGGGAGGAGGTGTAGGGCCACTCTACTTGCGCTCACACTACGTGGCCCGGAGAAGTTATCACGCAGCAGAATTCAACCCCCTTCCTCTACACGTGCGTACCCCAAAGAAGCGCTGGGCAGTGGGTGTTCTCAGGCCAAGAGCAGTCCTTGTTCTGGGCTGCACCTGCTCTGTGGTTCGAAGGATCTCTGACTCTGCTCCTTCGGAAGCATTTCAGGGCTGACGCTATCCCTGGGCTGCCGAAGCAAAGAGGCATAGAGGCCTTTCACACGGAAGGCATGGGCTTGTATCCCCTGAAGAAAGTGTAGGTCGCCCCTCCCTGGCCGGAGGCGTGTAAGTTGACACCATTTGCTCTGCCCATGGAAAATGCAAGGAGGTGGACTCGATTTGGGCTGCCTGGTGAAAGAACCTGCAGTCACCAGCACCCTGAGTACCTTTCCTGAACTCTGATTCCTAGCTAGGTCAACTCGGCCTTCGGAGGCTAGATGGGACCAAACGTGTTAAGCTTGTGGGGAAAGCCTTTGACAAATGGCCAATATGCTTGTCCCTGTGCGAGGGTTGGGCAGGAACTTGCCAGCACAGGGTTTTGACCTTACCATAAGCTGTCCCTTTGGGCTGAAGCAGGCGGCGTGTGTGGATCACAGCCTGGGAAGCAGGGCCTCAGGGGAATCTGCCAACAGACTGCCCTCCATGATAGCCAGCTGAAAAAACGTGGCAAGGCTGATGGAATCCGCTTACAATGAAATGTTTCTCTTCAGCAGAGGAGATTTTGCTACCACACGTCAGCAGCTCCTCTCCCTCAGAGTGCTGTTCCTCGGTAGACTAGGAAAAGCCACCACGTTTCCCAGCTTAGGAGAGGCTCCTTTCCTAGTTGGTTCATCCGGGAGAGGGCCAGAAGTGCTGATCTCAACCAGTCGGGCTGCACAGCCTGAGTCCTTGGGGTAGGGCAGTCCTGAGCCATGTGCCACCTAAGGAATGAAAGCCAAGTTTCCTTGCCACAGGAAAGCACACCGAGGCCTGGTGTTTTCGCTATGAAATTGACGTGGGCTTGAAGGGTGAGGCCTATACCGCATTGTGGAAAAGCTCGGGGTTACGGCTCTCTTTCTCCCTCTCTCGGTCCGATACCCAGGGCTCAGCCGAGTGGGAATGCAGAGTGGCAGAGACTTCCTCTCTGCCGGACTCAGAAGGCTTCTTCCCTTTAGGGCAATGCCGTTTGTGCCTTACTTCGTGGAGGAGGAATGAGGGCCCCCTGAGATATTCGGACATGAAATACCTAACGACAGAGTATCTGGAGGAGCTGGTTTCTGGGCGGAAGGAGCCAAAAAGCCTGCATTGCTAAGGTCTCTTTGAGAGCTGCCAGACACTCTGCCGTCCTAGGCCTCAGAATTGGACATTGTGACGGCATGGCAACACTTGGAATCCTAGGACCCAGTGGAAGCACGACTCGCAAACTGGATGGAAGAAGTTTCCAAGCACAGTGTTCTTTCATGTACCAAAGAGAACGCTAGTGTCTGAGGCTGGTAGCCTTGTTGCTAGAGAGAACTGGCATCCCCGTGGGCCTGTTGGCTACTTTCCTGTTTCCGACCCTCTCAGGAAACTCCTCCAAAAAGCCTTTGGGACCCGCTTAGAGAGAACAGCTGCCAAGTGGATGCACAGAACATTAACCTAGCTCCCAGCCCAGGGTCCCAAGCATCCATCTTTCTCTGGACGGTACGTACCCCACCCAGGGATTCAAGCAGGGAGTTGGCCTTCTACAACTTACACAGGAAACTGGGAGGAGGTGTAGGGCCACTCTACTTGCGCTCACACTACGTGGCCCGGAGAAGTTATCACGCAGCAGAATTCAACCCCCTTCCTCTACACGTGCGTACCCCAAAGAAGCGCTGGGCAGTGGGTGTTCTCAGGCCAAGAGCAGTCCTTGTTCTGGGCTGCACCTGCTCTGTGGTTCGAAGGATCTCTGACTCTGCTCCTTCGGAAGCATTTCAGGGCTGACGCTATCCCTGGGCTGCCGAAGCAAAGAGGCATAGAGGCCTTTCACACGGAAGGCATGGGCTTGTATCCCCTGAAGAAAGTGTAGGTCGCCCCTCCCTGGCCGGAGGCGTGTAAGTTGACACCATTTGCTCTGCCCATGGAAAATGCAAGGAGGTGGACTCGATTTGGGCTGCCTGGTGAAAGAACCTGCAGTCACCAGCACCCTGAGTACCTTTCCTGAACTTTGATTCCTAGCTAGGTCAACTCGGCCTTCGGAGGCTAGATGGGACCAAACGTGTTAAGCTTGTGGGGAAAGCCTTTGACCAATGGCCAATATGCTTGTCCCTGTGCGAGGGTTGGGCAGGAACTTGCCAGCACAGGGTTTTGACCTTACCATAAGCTGTCCCTTTGGGCTGAAGCAGGCGGCGTGTGTGGATCACAGCCTGGGAAGCAGGGCCTCAGGGGAATCTGCCAACAGACTGCCCTCCATGATAGCCAGCTGAAAAAACGTGGCAAGGCTGATGGAATCCGCTTACAATGAAATGTTTCTCTTCAGCAGAGGAGATTTTGCTACCACACGTCAGCAGCTCCTCTCCCTCAGAGTGCTGTTCCTCTGTAGACTAGGAAAAGCCACCACGTTTCCCAGCTTAGGAGAGGCTCCTTTCCTAGTTGGTTCATCCGGGAGAGGGCCAGAAGGGCTGATGTCAACCAGTCGGGCTGCACAGCCTGAGTCCTTGGGGTAGGGCAGTCCTGAGCCAATGTGCCACCTAAGGAATGAAAGCCAAGTTTCCTTGCCACAGGAGAGCACACCGAGGCCTGGTGTTTTCGCTATGAAATTGACGTGGGCTTGAAGGGTGAGGCCTATACCGCATTGTGGAAAAGCTCGGGGTTACGGCTCTCTTTCTCCCTCTCTCGGTCCGATACCCAGGGCTCAGCCGAGTGGGAATGCAGAGTGGCGGAGACTTCCTCTCTGCCGGACTCAGAAGGCTTCTTCCCTTTAGGGCAATGCCGTTTGTGCCTTACTTCGTGGAGGAGGAATGAGGGCCCCCTGAGATATTCGGACATGAAATACCTAACGACAGAGGATCTGGAGGAGCTGGTTTCTGGGCGGAAGGAGCCAAAAAGCCTGCATTGCTAAGGTCTCTTTGAGAGCTGCCAGACACTCTGCCGTCCTAGGCCTCAGAATTGGACATTGTGACGGCATGGCAACACTTGGAATCCTAGGACCCAGTGGAAGCACGACTCGCAAACTGGATGGAAGAAGTTTCCAAGCACAGTGTTCTTTCATGTACCAAAGAGAACGCTAGTGTCTGAGGCTGGTAGCCTTGTTGCTAGAGAGAACTGGCATCCCCGTGGGCCTGTTGGCTACTTTCCTGTTTCCGACCCTCTCAGGAAACTCCTCCAAAAAGCCTTTGGGACCCGCTTAGAGAGAACAGCTGCCAAGTGGATGCACAGAACATTAACCTAGCTCCCAGCCCAGGGTCCCAAGCATCCATCTTTCTCTGGACGGTACGTACCCCACCCAGGGATTCAAGCAGGGAGTTGGCCTTCTACAACTTACACAGGAAACTGGGAGGAGGTGTAGGGCCACTCTACTTGCGCTCACACTACGTGGCCCGGAGAAGTTATCACGCAGCAGAATTCAACCCCCTTCCTCTACACGTGCGTACCCCAAAGAAGCGCTGGGCAGTGGGTGTTCTCAGGCCAAGAGCAGTCCTTGTTCTGGGCTGCACCTGCTCTGTGGTTCGAAGGATCTCTGACTCTGCTCCTTCGGAAGCATTTCAGGGCTGACGCTATCCCTGGGCTGCCAAAGCAAAGAAGCATAGAGGCCTTTCACACGGAAGGCATGGGCTTGTATCCCCTGAAGAAAGTGTAGGTCGCCCCTCCCTGGCCGGAGGCGAGTAAGTTGACACCATTTGCTCTGCCCATGGAAAATGCAAGGAGGTGGACTCGATTTGGGCTGCCTGGTGAAAGAACCTGCAGTCACCAGCACCCTGAGTACCTTTCCTGAACTTTGATTCCTAGCTAGGTCAACTCGGCCTTCGGAGGCTAGATGGGACCAAACGTGTTAAGCTTGTGGGGAAAGCCTTTGACCAATGGCCAATATGCTTGTCCCTGTGCGAGGGTTGGGCAGGAACTTGCCAGCACAGGGTTTTGACCTTACCATAAGCTGTCCCTTTGGGCTGAAGCAGGCGGCGTGTGTGGATCACAGCCTGGGAAGCAGGGCCTCAGGGGAATCTGCCAACAGACTGCCCTCCATGATAGCCAACTGAAAAAACGTGGCAAGGCTGATGGAATCCGCTTACAATGAAATGTTTCTCTTCAGCAGAGGAGATTTTGCTACCACACGTCAGCAGCTCCTCTCCCTCAGAGTGCTGTTCCTCTGTAGACTAGGAAAAGCCACCACGTTCCCCAGCTTAGGAGAGGCTCTTTTCCTAGTTGGTTTCAACTGTGAGAGAGCCAGAAGGGCTGATGTCAACCAGTCGGGCTGCACAGCCTGAGTCCTTGGGGTAGGCCAGTCCTGAGCCAATGTGCCACCTGAAGAATGAAAGCCAAGTTTCCTTGCCACAGGAAAGCACACCGAGGCCTGGTGTTTTCGCTATGAAATTGACGTGGGCTTGAAGGGTGAGGCCTATACCGCATTGTGGAAAAGCTCGGGGTTACGGCTCTCTTTCTCCCTCTCTCGGTCCGATACCCAGGGCTCAGCCGAGTGGGAATGCAGAGTGGCAGAGACTTCCTCTCTGCCGGACTCAGAAGGCTTCTTCCCTTTAGGGCAATGCCGTTTGTGCCTTACTTCGTGGAGGAGGAATGAGGGTCCCCTGAGATAGTCTGACATGAAATACCTAACGACAGAGGATCTGGAGGAGCTGGTTTCTGGGCGGAAGGAGCCAAAAAGCCTGCATTGCTAAGGTCTCTTTGAGAGCTGCCAGACACTCTGCCGTCCTAGGCCTCAGAATTGGACATTGTGACGGCATGGCAACACTTGGAATCCTAGGACCCAGTGGAAGCACGACTCGCAAACTGGATGGAAGAAGTTTCCAAGCACAGTGTTCTTTCATGTACCAAAGAGAACGCTAGTGTCTGAGGCTGGTAGCCTTGTTGCTAGAGAGAACTGGCATCCCCGTGGGCCTGTTGGCTACTTTCCTGTTTCCGACCCTCTCAGGAAACTCCTCCAAAAAGCCTTTGGGACCCGCTTAGAGAGAACAGCTGCCAAGTGGATGCACAGAACATTAACCTAGCTCCCAGCCCAGGGTCCCAAGCATCCATCTTTCTCTGGACGGTATGTACCCCACCCAGGGATTCAAGCAGGGAGTTGGCCTTCTACAACTTACACAGGAAACTGGGAGGAGGTGTAGGGCCACTCTACTTGCGCTCACACTACGTGGCCCGGAGAAGTTATCACGCAGCAGAATTCAACCCCCTTCCTCTACACGTGCGTACCCCAAAGAAGCGCTGGGCAGTGGGTGTTCTCAGGCCAAGAGCAGTCCTTGTTCTGGGCTGCACCTGCTCTGTGGTTCGAAGGATCTCTGACTCTGCTCCTTCGGAAGCATTTCAGGGCTGACGCTATCCCTGGGCTGCCGAAGCAAAGAGGCATAGAGGCCTTTCACACGGAAGGCATGGGCTTGTATCCCCTGAAGAAAGTGTAGGTCGCCCCTCCCTGGCCGGAGGCGAGTAAGTTGACACCATTTGCTCTGCCCATGGAAAATGCAAGGAGGTGGACTCGATTTGGGCTGCCTGGTGAAAGAACCTGCAGTCACCAGCACCCTGAGTACCTTTCCTGAACTTTGATTCCTAGCTAGGTCAACTCGGCCTTCGGAGGCTAGATGGGACCAAACGTGTTAAGCTTGTGGGGAAAGCCTTTGACCAATGGCCAATATGCTTGTCCCTGTGCGAGGGTTGGGCAGGAACTTGCCAGCACAGGGTTTTGACCTTACCATAAGCTGTCCCTTTGGGCTGAAGCAGGCGGCGTGTGTGGATCACAGCCTGGGAAGCAGGGCCTCAGGGGAATCTGCCAACAGACTGCCCTCCATGATAGCCAGCTGAGAAAAGGTGGCAAGGCTGATGGAACCCGCTTACAATGAAATGTTTCTCTTCAGCAGAGGAGACTTTGCTACCACACGTCAGCAGCTCCTCTCCCTCAGAGTGCTGTTCCTCGGTAGACTAGGAAAAGCCACCACGTTTCCCAGCTTAGGAGAGGCTCCTTTCCTAGTTGGTTCATCCGGGAGAGGGCCAGAAGTGCTGATCTCAACCAGTCGGGCTGCACAGCCTGAGTCCTTGGGGTAGGGCAGTCCTGAGCCATGTGCCACCTAAAGAATGAAAGCAAAGTTTCCTTGCCACAGGAGAGCACACCGAGGCCTGGTGTTTTCGCTATGAAATTGACGTGGGCTTGAAGGGTGAGGCCTATACCGCATTGTGGAAAAGCTCGGGGTTACGGCTCTCTTTCTCCCTCTCTCGGTCCGATACCCAGGGCTCAGCCGAGTGGGAATGCAGAGTGGCAGAGACTTCCTCTCTGCCGGACTCAGAAGGCTTCTTCCCTTTAGGGCAATGACGTTTGTGCCTTACTTCGTGGAGGAGGAATGAGGGCCCCCTGAGATATTCGGACATGAAATACCTAACGACAGAGGATCTGGAGGAGCTGGTTTCTGGGCGGAAGGAGCCAAAAAGCCTGCATTGCTAAGGTCTCTTTGAGAGCTGCCAGACACTCTGCCGTCCTAGGCCTCAGAATTGGACATTGTGACGGCATGGCAACACTTGGAATCCTAGGACCCAGTGGAAGCACGACTCGCAAACTGGATGGAAGAAGTTTCCAAGCACAGTGTTCTTTCATGTACCAAAGAGAACGCTAGTGTCTGAGGCTGGTAGCCTTGTTGCTAGAGAGAACTGGCATCCCCGTGGGCCTGTTGGCTACTTTCCTGTTTCCGACCCTCTCAGGAAACTCCTCCAAAAAGCCTTTGGGACCCGCTTAGAGAGAACAGCTGCCAAGTGGATGCACAGAACATTAACCTAGCTCCCAGCCCAGGGTCCCAAGCATCCATCTTTCTCTGGACGGTACGTACCCCACCCAGGGATTCAAGCAGGGAGTTGGCCTTCTACAACTTACACAGGAAACTGGGAGGAGGTGTAGGGCCACTCTACTTGCGCTCACACTACGTGGCCCGGAGAAGTTATCACGCAGCAGAATTCAACCCCCTTCCTCTACACGTGCGTACCCCAAAGAAGCGCTGGGCAGTGGGTGTTCTCAGGCCAAGAGCAGTCCTTGTTCTGGGCTGCACCTGCTCTGTGGTTCGAAGGATCTCTGACTCTGCTCCTTCGGAAGCATTTCAGGGCTGACGCTATCCCTGGGCTGCCGAAGCAAAGAGGCATAGAGGCCTTTCACACGGAAGGCATGGGCTTGTATCCCCTGAAGAAAGTGTAGGTCGCCCCTCCCTGGCCGGAGGCGTGTAAGTTGACACCATTTGCTCTGCCCATGGAAAATGCAAGGAGGTGGACTCGATTTGGGCTGCCTGGTGAAAGAACCTGCAGTCACCAGCACCCTGAGTACCTTTCCTGAACTTTGATTCCTAGCTAGGTCAACTCGGCCTTCGGAGGCTAGATGGGACCAAACGTGTTAAGCTTGTGGGGAAAGCCTTTGACCAATGGCCAATATGCTTGTCCCTGTGCGAGGGTTGGGCAGGAACTTGCCAGCACAGGGTTTTGACCTTACCATAAGCTGTCCCATTGGGCTGAAGCAGGCGGCGTGTGTGGATCACAGCCTGGGAAGCAGGGCCTCAGGGGAATCTGCCAACAGACTGCCCTCCATGATAGCCAGCTGAGAAAAGGTGGCAAGGCTGATGGAACCCGCTTACAATGAAATGTTTCTCTTCAGCAGAGGAGACTTTGCTACCACACGTCAGCAGCTCCTCTCCCTCAGAGTGCTGTTCCTGGGTAGACTAGGAAAAGCCACCACGTTTCCCAGCTTAGGAGAGGCTCCTTTCCTAGTTGGTTCATCCGGGAGAGGGCCAGAAGTGCTGATCTCAACCAGTCGGGCTGCACAGCCTGAGTCCTTGGGGTAGGGCAGTCCTGAGCCATGTGCCACCTAAGGAATGAAAGCCAAGTTTCCTTGCCACAGGAAAGCACACCGAGGCCTGGTGTTTTCGCTATGAAATTGACGTGGGCTTGAAGGGTGAGGCCTATACCGCATTGTGGAAAAGCTCGGGGTTACGGCTCTCTTTCTCCCTCTCTCGGTCCGATACCCAGGGCTCAGCCGAGTGGGAATGCAGAGTGGCAGAGACTTCCTCTCTGCCGGACTCAGAAGGCTTCTTCCCTTTAGGGCAATGCCGTTTGTGCCTTACTTCGTGGAGGAGGAATGAGGGTCCCCTGAGATATTCGGACATGAAATACCTAACGACAGAGGATCTGGAGGAGCTGGTTTCTGGGCGGAAGGAGCCAAAAAGCCTGCATTGCTAAGGTCTCTTTGAGAGCTGCCAGACACTCTGCCGTCCTAGGCCTCAGAATTGGACATTGTGACGGCATGGCAACACTTGGAATCCTAGGACCCAGTGGAAGCACGACTCGCAAACTGGATGGAAGAAGTTTCCAAGCACAGTGTTCTTTCATGTACCAAAGAGAACGCTAGTGTCTGAGGCTGGTAGCCTTGTTGCTAGAGAGAACTGGCATCCCCGTGGGCCTGTTGGCTACTTTCCTGTTTCCGACCCTCTCAGGAAACTCCTCCAAAAAGCCTTTGGGACCCGCTTAGAGAGAACAGCTGCCAAGTGGATGCACAGAACATTAACCTAGCTCCCAGCCCAGGGTCCCAAGCATCCATCTTTCTCTGGACGGTACGTACCCCACCCAGGGATTCAAGCAGGGAGTTGGCCTTCTACAACTTACACAGGAAACTGGGAGGAGGTGTAGGGCCACTCTACTTGCGCTCACACTACGTGGCCCGGAGAAGTTATCACGCAGCAGAATTCAACCCCCTTCCTCTACACGTGCGTACCCCAAAGAAGCGCTGGGCAGTGGGTGTTCTCAGGCCAAGAGCAGTCCTTGTTCTGGGCTGCACCTGCTCTGTGGTTCGAAGGATCTCTGACTCTGCTCCTTCGGAAGCATTTCAGGGCTGACGCTATCCCTGGGCTGCCGAAGCAAAGAGGCATAGAGGCCTTTCACACGGAAGGCATGGGCTTGTATCCCCTGAAGAAAGTGTAGGTCGCCCCTCCCTGGCCGGAGGCGTGTAAGTTGACACCATTTGCTCTGCCCATGGAAAATGCAAGGAGGTGGACTCGATTTGGGCTGCCTGGTGAAAGAACCTGCAGTCACCAGCACCCTGAGTACCTTTCCTGAACTTTGATTCCTAGCTAGGTCAACTCGGCCTTCGGAGGCTAGATGGGACCAAACGTGTTAAGCTTGTGGGGAAAGCCTTTGACCAATGGCCAATATGCTTGTCCCTGTGCGAGGGTTGGGCAGGAACTTGCCAGCACAGGGTTTTGACCTTACCATAAGCTGTCCCTTTGGGCTGAAGCAGGCGGCGTGTGTGGATCACAGCCTGGGAAGCAGGGCCTCAGGGGAATCTGCCAACAGACTGCCCTCCATGATAGCCAGCTGAAAAAACGTGGCAAGGCTGATGGAATCCGCTTACAATGAAATGTTTCTCTTCAGCAGAGGAGATTTTGCTACCACACGTCAGCAGCTCCTCTCCCTCAGAGTGCTGTTCCTCTGTAGACTAGGAAAAGCCACCACGTTTCCCAGCTTAGGAGAGGCTCCTTTCCTAGTTGGTTCATCCGGGAGAGGGCCAGAAGGGCTGATGTCAACCAGTCGGGCTGCACAGCCTGAGTCCTTGGGGTAGGGCAGTCCTGAGCCAATGTGCCACCTAAGGAATGAAAGCCAAGTTTCCTTGCCACAGGAGAGCACACCGAGGCCTGGTGTTTTCGCTATGAAATTGACGTGGGCTTGAAGGGTGAGGCCTATACCGCATTGTGGAAAAGCTCGGGGTTACGGCTCTCTTTCTCCCTCTCTCGGTCCGATACCCAGGGCTCAGCCGAGTGGGAATGCAGAGTGGCAGAGACTTCCTCTCTGCCGGACTCAGAAGGCTTCTTCCCTTTAGGGCAATGCCGTTTGTGCCTTACTTCGTGGAGGAGGAATGAGGGCCCCCTGAGATATTCGGACATGAAATACCTAACGACAGAGGATCTGGAGGAGCTGGTTTCTGGGCGGAAGGAGCCAAAAAGCCTGCATTGCTAAGGTCTCTTTGAGAGCTGCCAGACACTCTGCCGTCCTAGGCCTCAGAATTGGACATTGTGACGGCATGGCAACACTTGGAATCCTAGGACCCAGTGGAAGCACGACTCGCAAACTGGATGGAAGAAGTTTCCAAGCACAGTGTTCTTTCATGTACCAAAGAGAACGCTAGTGTCTGAGGCTGGTAGCCTTGTTGCTAGAGAGAACTGGCATCCCCGTGGGCCTGTTGGCTACTTTCCTGTTTCCGACCCTCTCAGGAAACTCCTCCAAAAAGCCTTTGGGACCCGCTTAGAGAGAACAGCTGCCAAGTGGATGCACAGAACATTAACCTAGCTCCCAGCCCAGGGTCCCAAGCATCCATCTTTCTCTGGACGGTACGTACCCCACCCAGGGATTCAAGCAGGGAGTTGGCCTTCTACAACTTACACAGGAAACTGGGAGGAGGTGTAGGGCCACTCTACTTGCGCTCACACTACGTGGCCCGGAGAAGTTATCACGCAGCAGAATTCAACCCCCTTCCTCTACACGTGCGTACCCCAAAGAAGCGCTGGGCAGTGGGTGTTCTCAGGCCAAGAGCAGTCCTTGTTCTGGGCTGCACCTGCTCTGTGGTTCGAAGGATCTCTGACTCTGCTCCTTCGGAAGCATTTCAGGGCTGACGCTATCCCTGGGCTGCCGAAGCAAAGAGGCATAGAGGCCTTTCACACGGAAGGCATGGGCTTGTATCCCCTGAAGAGTGTAGGTCGCCCCTCCCTGGCCGGAGGCGAGTAAGTTGACACCATTTGCTCTGCCCATGGAAAATGCAAGGAGGTGGACTCGATTTGGGCTGCCTGGTGAAAGAACCTGCAGTCACCAGCCCCCTGAGTACCTTTCCTGAACTTTGATTCCTAGCTAGGTCAACTCGGCCTTCGGAGGCTAGATGGGACCAAACGTGTTAAGCTTGTGGGGAAAGCTTTTGACCAATGGCCAATATGCTTGTCCCTGTGCGAGGGTTGGGCAGGAAGTTGCCAGCACAGGGTTTTGACCTTACCATAAGCTGTCCCTTTGGGCTGAAGCAGGCGGCGTGTGTGGATCACAGCCTGGGAAGCAGGGCCTCAGGGGAATCTGCCAACAGACTGCCCTCCATGATAGCCAGCTGAAAAAACGTGGCAAGGCTGATGGAATCCGCTTACAATGAAATGTTTCTCTTCAGCAGAGGAGATTTTGCTACCACACGTCAGCAGCTCCTCTCCCTCAGAGTGCTGTTCCTCGGTAGACTAGGAAAAGCCACCACGTTTCCCAGCTTAGGAGAGGCTCCTTTCCTAGTTGGTTCATCCGGGAGAGGGCCAGAAGTGCTGATCTCAACCAGTCGGGCTGCACAGCCTGAGTCCTTGGGGTAGGGCAGTCCTGAGCCATGTGCCACCTAAGGAATGAAAGCCAAGTTTCCTTGCCACAGGAAAGCACACCGAGGCCTGGTGTTTTCGCTATGAAATTGACGTGGGCTTGAAGGGTGAGGCCTATACCGCATTGTGGAAAAGCTCGGGGTTACGGCTCTCTTTCTCCCTCTCTCGGTCCGATACCCAGGGCTCAGCCGAGTGGGAATGCAGAGTGGCAGAGACTTCCTCTCTGCCGGACTCAGAAGGCTTCTTCCCTTTAGGGCAATGCCGTTTGTGCCTTACTTCGTGGAGGAGGAATGAGGGTCCCCTGAGATATTCGGACATGAAATACCTAACGACAGAGGATCTGGAGGAGCTGGTTTCTGGGCGGAAGGAGCCAAAAAGCCTGCATTGCTAAGGTCTCTTTGAGAGCTGCCAGACACTCTGCCGTCCTAGGCCTCAGAATTGGACATTGTGACGGCATGGCAACACTTGGAATCCTAGGACCCAGTGGAAGCACGACTCGCAAACTGGATGGAAGAAGTTTCCAAGCACAGTGTTCTTTCATGTACCAAAGAGAACGCTAGTGTCTGAGGCTGGTAGCCTTGTTGCTAGAGAGAACTGGCATCCCCGTGGGCCTGTTGGCTACTTTCCTGTTTCCGACCCTCTCAGGAAACTCCTCCAAAAAGCCTTTGGGACCCGCTTAGAGAGAACAGCTGCCAAGTGGATGCACAGAACATTAACCTAGCTCCCAGCCCAGGGTCCCAAGCATCCATCTTTCTCTGGACGGTACGTACCCCACCCAGGGATTCAAGCAGGGAGTTGGCCTTCTACAACTTACACAGGAAACTGGGAGGAGGTGTAGGGCCACTCTACTTGCGCTCACACTACGTGGCCCGGAGAAGTTATCACGCAGCAGAATTCAACCCCCTTCCTCTACACGTGCGTACCCCAAAGAAGCGCTGGGCAGTGGGTGTTCTCAGGCCAAGAGCAGTCCTTGTTCTGGGCTGCACCTGCTCTGTGGTTCGAAGGATCTCTGACTCTGCTCCTTCGGAAGCATTTCAGGGCTGACGCTATCCCTGGGCTGCCGAAGCAAAGAGGCATAGAGGCCTTTCACACGGAAGGCATGGGCTTGTATCCCCTGAAGAAAGTGTAGGTCGCCCCTCCCTGGCCGGAGGCGTGTAAGTTGACACCATTTGCTCTGCCCATGGAAAATGCAAGGAGGTGGACTCGATTTGGGCTGCCTGGTGAAAGAACCTGCAGTCACCAGCACCCTGAGTACCTTTCCTGAACTTTGATTCCTAGCTAGGTCAACTCGGCCTTCGGAGGCTAGATGGGACCAAACGTGTTAAGCTTGTGGGGAAAGCCTTTGACCAATGGCCAATATGCTTGTCCCTGTGCGAGGGTTGGGCAGGAACTTGCCAGCACAGGGTTTTGACCTTACCATAAGCTGTCCCTTTGGGCTGAAGCAGGCGGCGTGTGTGGATCACAGCCTGGGAAGCAGGGCCTCAGGGGAATCTGCCAACAGACTGCCCTCCATGATAGCCAGCTGAAAAAACGTGGCAAGGCTGATGGAATCCGCTTACAATGAAATGTTTCTCTTCAGCAGAGGAGATTTTGCTACCACACGTCAGCAGCTCCTCTCCCTCAGAGTGCTGTTCCTCTGTAGACTAGGAAAAGCCACCACGTTTCCCAGCTTAGGAGAGGCTCCTTTCCTAGTTGGTTCATCCGGGAGAGGGCCAGAAGGGCTGATGTCAACCAGTCGGGCTGCACAGCCTGAGTCCTTGGGGTAGGGCAGTCCTGAGCCAATGTGCCACCTAAGGAATGAAAGCCAAGTTTCCTTGCCACAGGAGAGCACACCGAGGCCTGGTGTTTTCGCTATGAAATTGACGTGGGCTTGAAGGGTGAGGCCTATACCGCATTGTGGAAAAGCTCGGGGTTACGGCTCTCTTTCTCCCTCTCTCGGTCCGATACCCAGGGCTCAGCCGAGTGGGAATGCAGAGTGGCAGAGACTTCCTCTCTGCCGGACTCAGAAGGCTTCTTCCCTTTAGGGCAATGCCGTTTGTGCCTTACTTCGTGGAGGAGGAATGAGGGCCCCCTGAGATATTCGGACATGAAATACCTAACGACAGAGGATCTGGAGGAGCTGGTTTCTGGGCGGAAGGAGCCAAAAAGCCTGCATTGCTAAGGTCTCTTTGAGAGCTGCCAGACACTCTGCCGTCCTAGGCCTCAGAATTGGACATTGTGACGGCATGGCAACACTTGGAATCCTAGGACCCAGTGGAAGCACGACTCGCAAACTGGATGGAAGAAGTTTCCAAGCACAGTGTTCTTTCATGTACCAAAGAGAACGCTAGTGTCTGAGGCTGGTAGCCTTGTTGCTAGAGAGAACTGGCATCCCCGTGGGCCTGTTGGCTACTTTCCTGTTTCCGACCCTCTCAGGAAACTCCTCCAAAAAGCCTTTGGGACCCGCTTAGAGAGAACAGCTGCCAAGTGGATGCACAGAACATTAACCTAGCTCCCAGCCCAGGGTCCCAAGCATCCATCTTTCTCTGGACGGTACGTACCCCACCCAGGGATTCAAGCAGGGAGTTGGCCTTCTACAACTTACACAGGAAACTGGGAGGAGGTGTAGGGCCACTCTACTTGCGCTCACACTACGTGGCCCGGAGAAGTTATCACGCAGCAGAATTCAACCCCCTTCCTCTACACGTGCGTACCCCAAAGAAGCGCTGGGCAGTGGGTGTTCTCAGGCCAAGAGCAGTCCTTGTTCTGGGCTGCACCTGCTCTGTGGTTCGAAGGATCTCTGACTCTGCTCCTTCGGAAGCATTTCAGGGCTGACGCTATCCCTGGGCTGCCGAAGCAAAGAGGCATAGAGGCCTTTCACACGGAAGGCATGGGCTTGTATCCCCTGAAGAGTGTAGGTCGCCCCTCCCTGGCCGGAGGCGAGTAAGTTGACACCATTTGCTCTGCCCATGGAAAATGCAAGGAGGTGGACTCGATTTGGGCTGCCTGGTGAAAGAACCTGCAGTCACCAGCACCCTGAGTACCTTTCCTGAACTTTGATTCCTAGCTAGGTCAACTCGGCCTTCGGAGGCTAGATGGGACCAAACGTGTTAAGCTTGTGGGGAAAGCCTTTGACCAATGGCCAATATGCTTGTCCCTGTGCGAGGGTTGGGCAGGAACTTGCCAGCACAGGGTTTTGACCTTACCATAAGCTGTCCCTTTGGGCTGAAGCAGGCGGCGTGTGTGGATCACAGCCTGGGAAGCAGGGCCTCAGGGGAATCTGCCAACAGACTGCCCTCCATGATAGCCAGCTGAAAAAACGTGGCAAGGCTGATGGAATCCGCTTACAATGAAATGTTTCTCTTCAGCAGAGGAGATTTTGCTACCACACGTCAGCAGCTCCTCTCCCTCAGAGTGCTGTTCCTCTGTAGACTAGGAAAAGCCACCACGTTCCCCAGCTTAGGAGAGGCTCTTTTCCTAGTTGGTTTCAACTGTGAGAGAGCCAGAAGGGCTGATGTCAACCAGTCGGGCTGCACAGCCTGAGTCCTTGGGGTAGGCCAGTCCTGAGCCAATGTGCCACCTGAAGAATGAAAGCCAAGTTTCCTTGCCACAGGAAAGCACACCGAGGCCTGGTGTTTTCGCTATGAAATTGACGTGGGCTTGAAGGGTGAGGCCTATACCGCATTGTGGAAAAGCTCGGGGTTACGGCTCTCTTTCTCCCTCTCTCGGTCCGATACCCAGGGCTCAGCCGAGTGGGAATGCAGAGTGGCAGAGACTTCCTCTCTGCCGGACTCAGAAGGCTTCTTCCCTTTAGGGCAATGCCGTTTGTGCCTTACTTCGTGGAGGAGGAATGAGGGTCCCCTGAGATAGTCTGACATGAAATACCTAACGACAGAGGATCTGGAGGAGCTGGTTTCTGGGCGGAAGGAGCCAAAAAGCCTGCATTGCTAAGGTCTCTTTGAGAGCTGCCAGACACTCTGCCGTCCTAGGCCTCAGAATTGGACATTGTGACGGCATGGCAACACTTGGAATCCTAGGACCCAGTGGAAGCACGACTCGCAAACTGGATGGAAGAAGTTTCCAAGCACAGTGTTCTTTCATGTACCAAAGAGAACGCTAGTGTCTGAGGCTGGTAGCCTTGTTGCTAGAGAGAACTGGCATCCCCGTGGGCCTGTTGGCTACTTTCCTGTTTCCGACCCTCTCAGGAAACTCCTCCAAAAAGCCTTTGGGACCCGCTTAGAGAGAACAGCTGCCAAGTGGATGCACAGAACATTAACCTAGCTCCCAGCCCAGGGTCCCAAGCATCCATCTTTCTCTGGACGGTACGTACCCCACCCAGGGATTCAAACAGGGAGTTGGCCTTCTACAACTTACACAGGAAACTGGGAGGAGGTGTAGGGCCACTCTACTTGCGCTCACACTACGTGGCCCGGAGAAGTTATCACGCAGCAGAATTCAACCCCCTTCCTCTACACGTGCGTACCCCAAAGAAGCGCTGGGCAGTGGGTGTTCTCAGGCCAAGAGCAGTCCTTGTTCTGGGCTGCACCTGCTCTGTGGTTCGAAGGATCTCTGACTCTGCTCCTTCGGAAGCATTTCAGGGCTGACGCTATCCCTGGGCTGCCGAAGCAAAGAGGCATAGAGGCCTTTCACACGGAAGGCATGGGCTTGTATCCCCTGAAGAAAGTGTAGGTCGCCCCTCCCTGGCCGGAGGCGAGTAAGTTGACACCATTTGCTCTGCCCATGGAAAATGCAAGGAGGTGGACTCGATTTGGGCTGCCTGGTGAAAGAACCTGCAGTCACCAGCACCCTGAGTACCTTTCCTGAACTTTGATTCCTAGCTAGGTCAACTCGGCCTTCGGAGGCTAGATGGGACCAAACGTGTTAAGCTTGTGGGGAAAGCCTTTGACCAATGGCCAATATGCTTGTCCCTGTGCGAGGGTTGGGCAGGAACTTGCCAGCACAGGGTTTTGACCTTACCATAAGCTGTCCCTTTGGGCTGAAGCAGGCGGCGTGTGTGGATCACAGCCTGGGAAGCAGGGCCTCAGGGGAATCTGCCAACAGACTGCCCTCCATGATAGCCAGCTGAGAAAAGGTGGCAAGGCTGATGGAACCCGCTTACAATGAAATGTTTCTCTTCAGCAGAGGAGACTTTGCTACCACACGTCAGCAGCTCCTCTCCCTCAGAGTGCTGTTCCTCTGTAGACTAGGAAAAGCCACCACGTTTCCCAGCTTAGGAGAGGCTCCTTTCCTAGTTGGTTCATCCGGGAGAGGGCCAGAAGTGCTGATGTCAACCAGTCGGGCTGCACAGCCTGAGTCCTTGGGGTAGGGCAGTCCTGAGCCATGTGCCACCTAAGGAATGAAAGCCAAGTTTCCTTGCCACAGGAAAGCACACCGAGGCCTGGTGTTTTCGCTATGAAATTGACGTGGGCTTGAAGGGTGAGGCCTATACCGCATTGTGGAAAAGCTCGGGGTTACGGCTCTCTTTCTCCCTCTCTCGGTCCGATACCCAGGGCTCAGCCGAGTGGGAATGCAGAGTGGCAGAGACTTCCTCTCTGCCGGACTCAGAAGGCTTCTTCCCTTTAGGGCAATGCCGTTTGTGCCTTACTTCGTGGAGGAGGAATGAGGGTCCCCTGAGATATTCGGACATGAAATACCTAACGACAGAGGATCTGGAGGAGCTGGTTTCTGGGCGGAAGGAGCCAAAAAGCCTGCATTGCTAAGGTCTCTTTGAGAGCTGCCAGACACTCTGCCGTCCTAGGCCTCAGAATTGGACATTGTGACGGCATGGCAACACTTGGAATCCTAGGACCCAGTGGAAGCACGGCTCACAAACTGGATGGAAGAAGTTTCCAAGCACAGTGTTCTTTCATGTACCAAAGAGAACGCTAGTGTCTGAGGCTGGTAGCCTTGTTGCTAGAGAGAACTGGCATCCCCGTGGGCCTGTTGGCTACTTTCCTGTTTCCGACCCTCTCAGGAAACTCCTCCAAAAAGCCTTTGGGACCCGCTTAGAGAGAACAGCTGCCAAGTGGATGCACAGAACATTAACCTAGCTCCCAGCCCAGGGTCCCAAGCATCCATCTTTCTCTGGACGGTACGTACCCCACCCAGGGATTCAAGCAGGGAGTTGGCCTTCTACAACTTACACAGGAAACTGGGAGGAGGTGTAGGGCCACTCTACTTGCGCTCACACTACGTGGCCCGGAGAAGTTATCACGCAGCAGAATTCAACCCCCTTCCTCTACACGTGCGTACCCCAAAGAAGCGCTGGGCAGTGGGTGTTCTCAGGCCAAGAGCAGTCCTTGTTCTGGGCTGCACCTGCTCTGTGGTTCGAAGGATCTCTGACTCTGCTCCTTCGGAAGCATTTCAGGGCTGACGCTATCCCTGGGCTGCCGAAGCAAAGAGGCATAGAGGCCTTTCACACGGAAGGCATGGGCTTGTATCCCCTGAAGAAAGTGTAGGTCGCCCCTCCCTGGCCGGAGGCGTGTAAGTTGACACCATTTGCTCTGCCCATGGAAAATGCAAGGAGGTGGACTCGATTTGGGCTGCCTGGTGAAAGAACCTGCAGTCACCAGCACCCTGAGTACCTTTCCTGAACTTTGATTCCTAGCTAGGTCAACTCGGCCTTCGGAGGCTAGATGGGACCAAACGTGTTAAGCTTGTGGGGAAAGCCTTTGACCAATGGCCAATATGCTTGTCCCTGTGCGAGGGTTGGGCAGGAACTTGCCAGCACAGGGTTTTGACCTTACCATAAGCTGTCCCTTTGGGCTGAAGCAGGCGGCGTGTGTGGATCACAGCCTGGGAAGCAGGGCCTCAGGGGAATCTGCCAACAGACTGCCCTCCATGATAGCCAGCTGAAAAAACGTGGCAAGGCTGATGGAATCCGCTTACAATGAAATGTTTCTCTTCAGCAGAGGAGATTTTGCTACCACACGTCAGCAGCTCCTCTCCCTCAGAGTGCTGTTCCTCTGTAGACTAGGAAAAGCCACCACGTTCCCCAGCTTAGGAGAGGCTCTTTTCCTAGTTGGTTTCAACTGTGAGAGAGCCAGAAGGGCTGATGTCAACCAGTCGGGCTGCACAGCCTGAGTCCTTGGGGTAGGCCAGTCCTGAGCCAATGTGCCACCTGAAGAATGAAAGCCAAGTTTCCTTGCCACAGGAAAGCACACCGAGGCCTGGTGTTTTCGCTATGAAATTGACGTGGGCTTGAAGGGTGAGGCCTATACCGCATTGTGGAAAAGCTCGGGGTTACGGCTCTCTTTCTCCCTCTCTCGGTCCGATACCCAGGGCTCAGCCGAGTGGGAATGCAGAGTGGCAGAGACTTCCTCTCTGCCGGACTCAGAAGGCTTCTTCCCTTTAGGGCAATGCCGTTTGTGCCTTACTTCGTGGAGGAGGAATGAGGGTCCCCTGAGATAGTCTGACATGAAATACCTAACGACAGAGGATCTGGAGGAGCTGGTTTCTGGGCGGAAGGAGCCAAAAAGCCTGCATTGCTAAGGTCTCTTTGAGAGCTGCCAGACACTCTGCCGTCCTAGGCCTCAGAATTGGACATTGTGACGGCATGGCAACACTTGGAATCCTAGGACCCAGTGGAAGCACGACTCGCAAACTGGATGGAAGAAGTTTCCAAGCACAGTGTTCTTTCATGTACCAAAGAGAACGCTAGTGTCTGAGGCTGGTAGCCTTGTTGCTAGAGAGAACTGGCATCCCCGTGGGCCTGTTGGCTACTTTCCTGTTTCCGACCCTCTCAGGAAACTCCTCCAAAAAGCCTTTGGGACCCGCTTAGAGAGAACAGCTGCCAAGTGGATGCACAGAACATTAACCTAGCTCCCAGCCCAGGGTCCCAAGCATCCATCTTTCTCTGGACGGTACGTACCCCACCCAGGGATTCAAGCAGGGAGTTGGCCTTCTACAACTTACACAGGAAACTGGGAGGAGGTGTAGGGCCACTCTACTTGCGCTCACACTACGTGGCCCGGAGAAGTTATCACGCAGCAGAATTCAACCCCCTTCCTCTACACGTGCATACCCCAAAGAAGCGCTGGGCAGTGGGTGTTCTCAGGCCAAGAGCAGTCCTTGTTCTGGGCTGCACCTGCTCTGTGGTTCGAAGGATCTCTGACTCTGCTCCTTCGGAAGCATTTCAGGGCTGACGCTATCCCTGGGCTGCCGAAGCAAAGAGGCATAGAGGCCTTTCACACGGAAGGCATGGGCTTGTATCCCCTGAAGAAAGTGTAGGTCGCCCCTCCCTGGCCGGAGGCGAGTAAGTTGACACCATTTGCTCTGCCCATGGAAAATGCAAGGAGGTGGACTCGATTTGGGCTGCCTGGTGAAAGAACCTGCAGTCACCAGCACCCTGAGTACCTTTCCTGAACTTTGATTCCTAGCTAGGTCAACTCGGCCTTCGGAGGCTAGATGGGACCAAACGTGTTAAGCTTGTGGGGAAAGCCTTTGACCAATGGCCAATATGCTTGTCCCTGTGCGAGGGTTGGGCAGGAACTTGCCAGCACAGGGTTTTGACCTTACCATAAGCTGTCCCTTTGGGCTGAAGCAGGCGGCGTGTGTGGATCACAGCCTGGGAAGCAGGGCCTCAGGGGAATCTGCCAACAGACTGCCCTCCATGATAGCCAGCTGAGAAAAGGTGGCAAGGCTGATGGAACCCGCTTACAATGAAATGTTTCTCTTCAGCAGAGGAGACTTTGCTACCACACGTCAGCAGCTCCTCTCCCTCAGAGTGCTGTTCCTCTGTAGACTAGGAAAAGCCACCACGTTTCCCAGCTTAGGAGAGGCTCCTTTCCTAGTTGGTTCATCCGGGAGAGGGCCAGAAGTGCTGATGTCAACCAGTCGGGCTGCACAGCCTGAGTCCTTGGGGTAGGGCAGTCCTGAGCCATGTGCCACCTAAGGAATGAAAGCCAAGTTTCCTTGCCACAGGAAAGCACACCGAGGCCTGGTGTTTTCGCTATGAAATTGACGTGGGCTTGAAGGGTGAGGCCTATACCGCATTGTGGAAAAGCTCGGGGTTACGGCTCTCTTTCTCCCTCTCTCGGTCCGATACCCAGGGCTCAGCCGAGTGGGAATGCAGAGTGGCAGAGACTTCCTCTCTGCCGGACTCAGAAGGCTTCTTCCCTTTAGGGCAATGCCGTTTGTGCCTTACTTCGTGGAGGAGGAATGAGGGTCCCCTGAGATAGTCTGACATGAAATACCTAACGACAGAGGATCTGGAGGAGCTGGTTTCTGGGCGGAAGGAGCCAAAAAGCCTGCATTGCTAAGGTCTCTTTGAGAGCTGCCAGACACTCTGCCGTCCTAGGCCTCAGAATTGGACATTGTGACGGCATGGCAACACTTGGAATCCTAGGACCCAGTGGAAGCACGACTCACAAACTGGATGGAAGAAGTTTCCAAGCACAGTGTTCTTTCATGTACCAAAGAGAACGCTAGTGTCTGAGGCTGGTAGCCTTGTTGCTAGAGAGAACTGGCATCCCCGTGGGCCTGTTGGCTACTTTCCTGTTTCCGACCCTCTCAGGAAACTCCTCCAAAAAGCCTTTGGGACCCGCTTAGAGAGAACAGCTGCCAAGTGGATGCACAGAACATTAACCTAGCTCCCAGCCCAGGGTCCCAAGCATCCATCTTTCTCTGGACGGTACGTACCCCACCCAGGGATTCAAGCAGGGAGTTGGCCTTCTACAACTTACACAGGAAACTGGGAGGAGGTGTAGGGCCACTCTACTTGCGCTCACACTACGTGGCCCGGAGAAGTTATCACGCAGCAGAATTCAACCCCCTTCCTCTACACGTGCGTACCCCAAAGAAGCGCTGGGCAGTGGGTGTTCTCAGGCCAAGAGCAGTCCTTGTTCTGGGCTGCACCTGCTCTGTGGTTCGAAGGATCTCTGACTCTGCTCCTTCGGAAGCATTTCAGGGCTGACGCTATCCCTGGGCTGCCGAAGCAAAGAGGCATAGAGGCCTTTCACACGGAAGGCATGGGCTTGTATCCCCTGAAGAAAGTGTAGGTCGCCCCTCCCTGGCCGGAGGCGTGTAAGTTGACACCATTTGCTCTGCCCATGGAAAATGCAAGGAGGTGGACTCGATTTGGGCTGCCTGGTGAAAGAACCTGCAGTCACCAGCACCCTGAGTACCTTTCCTGAACTTTGATTCCTAGCTAGGTCAACTCGGCCTTCGGAGGCTAGATGGGACCAAACGTGTTAAGCTTGTGGGGAAAGCCTTTGACCAATGGCCAATATGCTTGTCCCTGTGCGAGGGTTGGGCAGGAACTTGCCAGCACAGGGTTTTGACCTTACCATAAGCTGTCCCTTTGGGCTGAAGCAGGCGGCGTGTGTGGATCACAGCCTGGGAAGCAGGGCCTCAGGGGAATCTGCCAACAGACTGCCCTCCATGATAGCCAGCTGAAAAAACGTGGCAAGGCTGATGGAATCCGCTTACAATGAAATGTTTCTCTTCAGCAGAGGAGATTTTGCTACCACACGTCAGCAGCTCCTCTCCCTCAGAGTGCTGTTCCTCTGTAGACTAGGAAAAGCCACCACGTTCCCCAGCTTAGGAGAGGCTCTTTTCCTAGTTGGTTTCAACTGTGAGAGAGCCAGAAGGGCTGATGTCAACCAGTCGGGCTGCACAGCCTGAGTCCTTGGGGTAGGGCAGTCCTGAGCCAATGTGCCACCTGAAGAATGAAAGCCAAGTTTCCTTGCCACAGGAAAGCACACCGAGGCCTGGTGTTTTCGCTATGAAATTGACGTGGGCTTGAAGGGTGAGGCCTATACCGCATTGTGGAAAAGCTCGGGGTTACGGCTCTCTTTCTCCCTCTCTCGGTCCGATACCCAGGGCTCAGCCGAGTGGGAATGCAGAGTGGCAGAGACTTCCTCTCTGCCGGACTCAGAAGGCTTCTTCCCTTTAGGGCAATGCCGTTTGTGCCTTACTTCGTGGAGGAGGAATGAGGGCCCCCTGAGATATTCGGACATGAAATACCTAACGACAGAGGATCTGGAGGAGCTGGTTTCTGGGCGGAAGGAGCCAAAAAGCCTGCATTGCTAAGGTCTCTTTGAGAGCTGCCAGACACTCTGCCGTCCTAGGCCTCAGAATTGGACATTGTGACGGCATGGCAACACTTGGAATCCTAGGACCCAGTGGAAGCACGACTCGCAAACTGGATGGAAGAAGTTTCCAAGCACAGTGTTCTTTCATGTACCAAAGAGAACGCTAGTGTCTGAGGCTGGTAGCCTTGTTGCTAGAGAGAACTGGCATCCCCGTGGGCCTGTTGGCTACTTTCCTGTTTCCGACCCTCTCAGGAAACTCCTCCAAAAAGCCTTTGGGACCCGCTTAGAGAGAACAGCTGCCAAGTGGATGCACAGAACATTAACCTAGCTCCCAGCCCAGGGTCCCAAGCATCCATCTTTCTCTGGACGGTACGTACCCCACCCAGGGATTCAAGCAGGGAGTTGGCCTTCTACAACTTACACAGGAAACTGGGAGGAGGTGTAGGGCCACTCTACTTGCGCTCACACTACGTGGCCCGGAGAAGTTATCACGCAGCAGAATTCAACCCCCTTCCTCTACACGTGCGTACCCCAAAGAAGCGCTGGGCAGTGGGTGTTCTCAGGCCAAGAGCAGTCCTTGTTCTGGGCTGCACCTGCTCTGTGGTTCGAAGGATCTCTGACTCTGCTCCTTCGGAAGCATTTCAGGGCTGACGCTATCCCTGGGCTGCCGAAGCAAAGAGGCATAGAGGCCTTTCACACGGAAGGCATGGGCTTGTATCCCCTGAAGAAAGTGTAGGTCGCCCCTCCCTGGCCGGAGGCGTGTAAGTTGACACCATTTGCTCTGCCCATGGAAAATGCAAGGAGGTGGACTCGATTTGGGCTGCCTGGTGAAAGAACCTGCAGTCACCAGCACCCTGAGTACCTTTCCTGAACTTTGATTCCTAGCTAGGTCAACTCGGCCTTCGGAGGCTAGATGGGACCAAACGTGTTAAGCTTGTGGGGAAAGCCTTTGACCAATGGCCAATATGCTTGTCCCTGTGCGAGGGTTGGGCAGGAACTTGCCAGCACAGGGTTTTGACCTTACCATAAGCTGTCCCTTTGGGCTGAAGCAGGCGGCGTGTGTGGATCACAGCCTGGGAAGCAGGGCCTCAGGGGAATCTGCCAACAGACTGCCCTCCATGATAGCCAGCTGAAAAAACGTGGCAAGGCTGATGGAATCCGCTTACAATGAAATGTTTCTCTTCAGCAGAGGAGATTTTGCTACCACACGTCAGCAGCTCCTCTCCCTCAGAGTGCTGTTCCTCTGTAGACTAGGAAAAGCCACCACGTTCCCCAGCTTAGGAGAGGCTCTTTTCCTAGTTGGTTTCAACTGTGAGAGAGCCAGAAGGGCTGATGTCAACCAGTCGGGCTGCACAGCCTGAGTCCTTGGGGTAGGGCAGTCCTGAGCCAATGTGCCACCTGAAGAATGAAAGCCAAGTTTCCTTGCCACAGGAAAGCACACCGAGGCCTGGTGTTTTCGCTATGAAATTGACGTGGGCTTGAAGGGTGAGGCCTATACCGCATTGTGGAAAAGCTCGGGGTTACGGCTCTCTTTCTCCCTCTCTCGGTCCGATACCCAGGGCTCAGCCGAGTGGGAATGCAGAGTGGCAGAGACTTCCTCTCTGCCGGACTCAGAAGGCTTCTTCCCTTTAGGGCAATGCCGTTTGTGCCTTACTTCGTGGAGGAGGAATGAGGGTCCCCTGAGATAGTCTGACATGAAATACCTAACGACAGAGGATCTGGAGGAGCTGGTTTCTGGGCGGAAGGAGCCAAAAAGCCTGCATTGCTAAGGTCTCTTTGAGAGCTGCCAGACACTCTGCCGTCCTAGGCCTCAGAATTGGACATTGTGACGGCATGGCAACACTTGGAATCCTAGGACCCAGTGGAAGCACGACTCGCAAACTGGATGGAAGAAGTTTCCAAGCACAGTGTTCTTTCATGTACCAAAGAGAACGCTAGTGTCTGAGGCTGGTAGCCTTGTTGCTAGAGAGAACTGGCATCCCCGTGGGCCTGTTGGCTACTTTCCTGTTTCCGACCCTCTCAGGAAACTCCTCCAAAAAGCCTTTGGGACCCGCTTAGAGAGAACAGCTGCCAAGTGGATGCACAGAACATTAACCTAGCTCCCAGCCCAGGGTCCCAAGCATCCATCTTTCTCTGGACGGTACGTACCCCACCCAGGGATTCAAGCAGGGAGTTGGCCTTCTACAACTTACACAGGAAACTGGGAGGAGGTGTAGGGCCACTCTACTTGCGCTCACACTACGTGGCCCGGAGAAGTTATCACGCAGCAGAATTCAACCCCCTTCCTCTACACGTGCGTACCCCAAAGAAGCGCTGGGCAGTGGGTGTTCTCAGGCCAAGAGCAGTCCTTGTTCTGGGCTGCACCTGCTCTGTGGTTCGAAGGATCTCTGACTCTGCTCCTTCGGAAGCATTTCAGGGCTGACGCTATCCCTGGGCTGCCGAAGCAAAGAGGCATAGAGGCCTTTCACACGGAAGGCATGGGCTTGTATCCCCTGAAGAAAGTGTAGGTCGCCCCTCCCTGGCCGGAGGCGAGTAAGTTGACACCATTTGCTCTGCCCATGGAAAATGCAAGGAGGTGGACTCGATTTGGGCTGCCTGGTGAAAGAACCTGCAGTCACCAGCACCCTGAGTACCTTTCCTGAACTTTGATTCCTAGCTAGGTCAACTCGGCCTTCGGAGGCTAGATGGGACCAAACGTGTTAAGCTTGTGGGGAAAGCCTTTGACCAATGGCCAATATGCTTGTCCCTGTGCGAGGGTTGGGCAGGAACTTGCCAGCACAGGGTTTTGACCTTACCATAAGCTGTCCCTTTGGGCTGAAGCAGGCGGCGTGTGTGGATCACAGCCTGGGAAGCAGGGCCTCAGGGGAATCTGCCAACAGACTGCCCTCCATGATAGCCAGCTGAGAAAAGGTGGCAAGGCTGATGGAACCCGCTTACAATGAAATGTTTCTCTTCAGCAGAGGAGACTTTGCTACCACACGTCAGCAGCTCCTCTCCCTCAGAGTGCTGTTCCTCTGTAGACTAGGAAAAGCCACCACGTTTCCCAGCTTAGGAGAGGCTCCTTTCCTAGTTGGTTCATCCGGGAGAGGGCCAGAAGTGCTGATGTCAACCAGTCGGGCTGCACAGCCTGAGTCCTTGGGGTAGGGCAGTCCTGAGCCATGTGCCACCTAAGGAATGAAAGCCAAGTTTCCTTGCCACAGGAAAGCACACCGAGGCCTGGTGTTTTCGCTATGAAATTGACGTGGGCTTGAAGGGTGAGGCCTATACCGCATTGTGGAAAAGCTCGGGGTTACGGCTCTCTTTCTCCCTCTCTCGGTCCGATACCCAGGGCTCAGCCGAGTGGGAATGCAGAGTGGCAGAGACTTCCTCTCTGCCGGACTCAGAAGGCTTCTTCCCTTTAGGGCAATGCCGTTTGTGCCTTACTTCGTGGAGGAGGAATGAGGGTCCCCTGAGATATTCGGACATGAAATACCTAACGACAGAGGATCTGGAGGAGCTGGTTTCTGGGCGGAAGGAGCCAAAAAGCCTGCATTGCTAAGGTCTCTTTGAGAGCTGCCAGACACTCTGCCGTCCTAGGCCTCAGAATTGGACATTGTGACGGCATGGCAACACTTGGAATCCTAGGACCCAGTGGAAGCACGACTCACAAACTGGATGGAAGAAGTTTCCAAGCACAGTGTTCTTTCATGTACCAAAGAGAACGCTAGTGTCTGAGGCTGGTAGCCTTGTTGCTAGAGAGAACTGGCATCCCCGTGGGCCTGTTGGCTACTTTCCTGTTTCCGACCCTCTCAGGAAACTCCTCCAAAAAGCCTTTGGGACCCGCTTAGAGAGAACAGCTGCCAAGTGGATGCACAGAACATTAACCTAGCTCCCAGCCCAGGGTCCCAAGCATCCATCTTTCTCTGGACGGTACGTACCCCACCCAGGGATTCAAGCAGGGAGTTGGCCTTCTACAACTTACACAGGAAACTGGGAGGAGGTGTAGGGCCACTCTACTTGCGCTCACACTACGTGGCCCGGAGAAGTTATCACGCAGCAGAATTCAACCCCCTTCCTCTACACGTGCGTACCCCAAAGAAGCGCTGGGCAGTGGGTGTTCTCAGGCCAAGAGCAGTCCTTGTTCTGGGCTGCACCTGCTCTGTGGTTCGAAGGATCTCTGACTCTGCTCCTTCGGAAGCATTTCAGGGCTGACGCTATCCCTGGGCTGCCGAAGCAAAGAGGCATAGAGGCCTTTCACACGGAAGGCATGGGCTTGTATCCCCTGAAGAAAGTGTAGGTCGCCCCTCCCTGGCCGGAGGCGAGTAAGTTGACACCATTTGCTCTGCCCATGGAAAATGCAAGGAGGTGGACTCGATTTGGGCTGCCTGGTGAAAGAACCTGCAGTCACCAGCACCCTGAGTACCTTTCCTGAACTTTGATTCCTAGCTAGGTCAACTCGGCCTTCGGAGGCTAGATGGGACCAAACGTGTTAAGCTTGTGGGGAAAGCCTTTGACCAATGGCCAATATGCTTGTCCCTGTGCGAGGGTTGGGCAGGAACTTGCCAGCACAGGGTTTTGACCTTACCATAAGCTGTCCCTTTGGGCTGAAGCAGGCGGCGTGTGTGGATCACAGCCTGGGAAGCAGGGCCTCAGGGGAATCTGCCAACAGACTGCCCTCCATGATAGCCAGCTGAGAAAAGGTGGCAAGGCTGATGGAACCCGCTTACAATGAAATGTTTCTCTTCAGCAGAGGAGACTTTGCTACCACACGTCAGCAGCTCCTCTCCCTCAGAGTGCTGTTCCTCTGTAGACTAGGAAAAGCCACCACGTTTCCCAGCTTAGGAGAGGCTCCTTTCCTAGTTGGTTCATCCGGGAGAGGGCCAGAAGTGCTGATGTCAACCAGTCGGGCTGCACAGCCTGAGTCCTTGGGGTAGGGCAGTCCTGAGCCATGTGCCACCTAAGGAATGAAAGCCAAGTTTCCTTGCCACAGGAAAGCACACCGAGGCCTGGTGTTTTCGCTATGAAATTGACGTGGGCTTGAAGGGTGAGGCCTATACCGCATTGTGGAAAAGCTCGGGGTTACGGCTCTCTTTCTCCCTCTCTCGGTCCGATACCCAGGGCTCAGCCGAGTGGGAATGCAGAGTGGCAGAGACTTCCTCTCTGCCGGACTCAGAAGGCTTCTTCCCTTTAGGGCAATGCCGTTTGTGCCTTACTTCGTGGAGGAGGAATGAGGGTCCCCTGAGATATTCGGACATGAAATACCTAACGACAGAGGATCTGGAGGAGCTGGTTTCTGGGCGGAAGGAGCCAAAAAGCCTGCATTGCTAAGGTCTCTTTGAGAGCTGCCAGACACTCTGCCGTCCTAGGCCTCAGAATTGGACATTGTGACGGCATGGCAACACTTGGAATCCTAGGACCCAGTGGAAGCACGACTCACAAACTGGATGGAAGAAGTTTCCAAGCACAGTGTTCTTTCATGTACCAAAGAGAACGCTAGTGTCTGAGGCTGGTAGCCTTGTTGCTAGAGAGAACTGGCATCCCCGTGGGCCTGTTGGCTACTTTCCTGTTTCCGACCCTCTCAGGAAACTCCTCCAAAAAGCCTTTGGGACCCGCTTAGAGAGAACAGCTGCCAAGTGGATGCACAGAACATTAACCTAGCTCCCAGCCCAGGGTCCCAAGCATCCATCTTTCTCTGGACGGTACGTACCCCACCCAGGGATTCAAGCAGGGAGTTGGCCTTCTACAACTTACACAGGAAACTGGGAGGAGGTGTAGGGCCACTCTACTTGCGCTCACACTACGTGGCCCGGAGAAGTTATCACGCAGCAGAATTCAACCCCCTTCCTCTACACGTGCGTACCCCAAAGAAGCGCTGGGCAGTGGGTGTTCTCAGGCCAAGAGCAGTCCTTGTTCTGGGCTGCACCTGCTCTGTGGTTCGAAGGATCTCTGACTCTGCTCCTTCGGAAGCATTTCAGGGCTGACGCTATCCCTGGGCTGCCGAAGCAAAGAGGCATAGAGGCCTTTCACACGGAAGGCATGGGCTTGTATCCCCTGAAGAAAGTGTAGGTCGCCCCTCCCTGGCCGGAGGCGTGTAAGTTGACACCATTTGCTCTGCCCATGGAAAATGCAAGGAGGTGGACTCGATTTGGGCTGCCTGGTGAAAGAACCTGCAGTCACCAGCACCCTGAGTACCTTTCCTGAACTTTGATTCCTAGCTAGGTCAACTCGGCCTTCGGAGGCTAGATGGGACCAAACGTGTTAAGCTTGTGGGGAAAGCCTTTGACCAATGGCCAATATGCTTGTCCCTGTGCGAGGGTTGGGCAGGAACTTGCCAGCACAGGGTTTTGACCTTACCATAAGCTGTCCCTTTGGGCTGAAGCAGGCGGCGTGTGTGGATCACAGCCTGGGAAGCAGGGCCTCAGGGGAATCTGCCAACAGACTGCCCTCCATGATAGCCAGCTGAGAAAAGGTGGCAAGGCTGATGGAACCCGCTTACAATGAAATGTTTCTCTTCAGCAGAGGAGACTTTGCTACCACACGTCAGCAGCTCCTCTCCCTCAGAGTGCTGTTCCTCTGTAGACTAGGAAAAGCCACCACGTTTCCCAGCTTAGGAGAGGCTCTTTTCCTAGTTGGTTTCAACTGTGAGAGAGCCAGAAGGGCTGATGTCAACCAGTCGGGCTGCACAGCCTGAGTCCTTGGGGTAGGGCAGTCCTGAGCCAATGTGCCACCTGAAGAATGAAAGCCAAGTTTCCTTGCCACAGGAAAGCACACCGAGGCCTGGTGTTTTCGCTATGAAATTGACGTGGGCTTGAAGGGTGAGGCCTATACCGCATTGTGGAAAAGCTCGGGGTTACGGCTCTCTTTCTCCCTCTCTCGGTCCGATACCCAGGGCTCAGCCGAGTGGGAATGCAGAGTGGCAGAGACTTCCTCTCTGCCGGACTCAGAAGGCTTCTTCCCTTTAGGGCAATGCCGTTTGTGCCTTACTTCGTGGAGGAGGAATGAGGGTCCCCTGAGATAGTCTGACATGAAATACCTAACGACAGAGGATCTGGAGGAGCTGGTTTCTGGGCGGAAGGAGCCAAAAAGCCTGCATTGCTAAGGTCTCTTTGAGAGCTGCCAGACACTCTGCCGTCCTAGGCCTCAGAATTGGACATTGTGACGGCATGGCAACACTTGGAATCCTAGGACCCAGTGGAAGCGCGACTCGCAAACTGGATGGAAGAAGTTTCCAAGCACAGTGTTCTTTCATGTACCAAAGAGAACGCTAGTGTCTGAGGCTGGTAGCCTTGTTGCTAGAGAGAACTGGCATCCCCGTGGGCCTGTTGGCTACTTTCCTGTTTCCGACCCTCTCAGGAAACTCCTCCAAAAAGCCTTTGGGACCCGCTTAGAGAGAACAGCTGCCAAGTGGATGCACAGAACATTAACCTAGCTCCCAGCCCAGGGTCCCAAGCATCCATCTTTCTCTGGACGGTACGTACCCCACCCAGGGATTCAAGCAGGGAGTTGGCCTTCTACAACTTACACAGGAAACTGGGAGGAGGTGTAGGGCCACTCTACTTGCGCTCACACTACGTGGCCCGGAGAAGTTATCACGCAGCAGAATTCAACCCCCTTCCTCTACACGTGCGTACCCCAAAGAAGCGCTGGGCAGTGGGTGTTCTCAGGCCAAGAGCAGTCCTTGTTCTGGGCTGCACCTGCTCTGTGGTTCGAAGGATCTCTGACTCTGCTCCTTCAGAAGCATTTCAGGGCTGACGCTATCCCTGGGCTGCCGAAGCAAAGAGGCATAGAGGCCTTTCACACGGAAGGCATGGGCTTGTATCCCCTGAAGAAAGTGTAGGTCGCCCCTCCCTGGCCGGAGGCGTGTAAGTTGACACCATTTGCTCTGCCCATGGAAAATGCAAGGAGGTGGACTCGATTTGGGCTGCCTGGTGAAAGAACCTGCAGTCACCAGCACCCTGAGTACCTTTCCTGAACTTTGATTCCTAGCTAGGTCAACTCGGCCTTCGGAGGCTAGATGGGACCAAACGTGTTAAGCTTGTGGGGAAAGCCTTTGACCAATGGCCAATATGCTTGTCCCTGTGCGAGGGTTGGGCAGGAACTTGCCAGCACAGGGTTTTGACCTTACCATAAGCTGTCCCTTTGGGCTGAAGCAGGCGGCGTGTGTGGATCACAGCCTGGGAAGCAGGGCCTCAGGGGAATCTGCCAACAGACTGCCCTCCATGATAGCCAGCTGAGAAAAGGTGGCAAGGCTGATGGAACCCGCTTACAATGAAATGTTTCTCTTCAGCAGAGGAGACTTTGCTACCACACGTCAGCAGCTCCTCTCCCTCAGAGTGCTGTTCCTCTGTAGACTAGGAAAAGCCACCACGTTTCCCAGCTTAGGAGAGGCTCTTTTCCTAGTTGGTTTCAACTGTGAGAGAGCCAGAAGGGCTGATGTCAACCAGTCGGGCTGCACAGCCTGAGTCCTTGGGGTAGGGCAGTCCTGAGCCAATGTGCCACCTGAAGAATGAAACCAAGTTTCCTTGCCACAGGAAAGCACACCGAGGCCTGGTGTTTTCGCTATGAAATTGACGTGGGCTTGAAGGGTGAGGCCTATACCGCATTGTGGAAAAGCTCGGGGTTACGGCTCTCTTTCTCCCTCTCTCGGTCCCATACCCAGGGCTCAGCCGAGTGGGAATGCAGAGTGGCAGAGACTTCCTCTCTGCCGGACTCAGAAGGCTTCTTCCCTTTAGGGCAATGCCGTTTGTGCCTTACTTCGTGGAGGAGGAATGAGGGCCCCCTGAGATATTCGGACATGAAATACCTAACGACAGAGGATCTGGAGGAGCTGGTTTCTGGGCGGAAGGAGCCAAAAAGCCTGCATTGCTAAGGTCTCTTTGAGAGCTGCCAGACACTCTGCCGTCCTAGGCCTCAGAATTGGACATTGTGACGGCATGGCAACACTTGGAATCCTAGGACCCAGTGGAAGCACGACTCGCAAACTGGATGGAAGAAGTTTCCAAGCACAGTGTTCTTTCATGTACCAAAGAGAACGCTAGTGTCTGAGGCTGGTAGCCTTGTTGCTAGAGAGAACTGGCATCCCCGTGGGCCTGTTGGCTACTTTCCTGTTTCCGACCCTCTCAGGAAACTCCTCCAAAAAGCCTTTGGGACCCGCTTAGAGAGAACAGCTGCCAAGTGGATGCACAGAACATTAACCTAGCTCCCAGCCCAGGGTCCCAAGCATCCATCTTTCTCTGGACGGTACGTACCCCACCCAGGGATTCAAGCAGGGAGTTGGCCTTCTACAACTTACACAGGAAACTGGGAGGAGGTGTAGGGCCACTCTACTTGCGCTCACACTACGTGGCCCGGAGAAGTTATCACGCAGCAGAATTCAACCCCCTTCCTCTACACGTGCGTACCCCAAAGAAGCGCTGGGCAGTGGGTGTTCTCAGGCCAAGAGCAGTCCTTGTTCTGGGCTGCACCTGCTCTGTGGTTCGAAGGATCTCTGACTCTGCTCCTTCGGAAGCATTTCAGGGCTGACGCTATCCCTGGGCTGCCGAAGCAAAGAGGCATAGAGGCCTTTCACACGGAAGGCATGGGCTTGTATCCCCTGAAGAAAGTGTAGGTCGCCCCTCCCTGGCCGGAGGCGAGTAAGTTGACACCATTTGCTCTGCCCATGGAAAATGCAAGGAGGTGGACTCGATTTGGGCTGCCTGGTGAAAGAACCTGCAGTCACCAGCACCCTGAGTACCTTTCCTGAACTTTGATTCCTAGCTAGGTCAACTCGGCCTTCGGAGGCTAGATGGGACCAAACGTGTTAAGCTTGTGGGGAAAGCCTTTGACCAATGGCCAATATGCTTGTCCCTGTGCGAGGGTTGGGCAGGAACTTGCCAGCACAGGGTTTTGACCTTACCATAAGCTGTCCCTTTGGGCTGAAGCAGGCGGCGTGTGTGGATCACAGCCTGGGAAGCAGGGCCTCAGGGGAATCTGCCAACAGACTGCCCTCCATGATAGCCAGCTGAGAAAAGGTGGCAAGGCTGATGGAACCCGCTTACAATGAAATGTTTCTCTTCAGCAGAGGAGACTTTGCTACCACACGTCAGCAGCTCCTCTCCCTCAGAGTGCTGTTCCTCTGTAGACTAGGAAAAGCCACCACGTTTCCCAGCTTAGGAGAGGCTCCTTTCCTAGTTGGTTCATCCGGGAGAGGGCCAGAAGTGCTGATCTCAACCAGTCGGGCTGCACAGCCTGAGTCCTTGGGGTAGGGCAGTCCTGAGCCATGTGCCACCTAAGGAATGAAAGCCAAGTTTCCTTGCCACAGGAAAGCACACCGAGGCCTGGTGTTTTCGCTATGAAATTGACGTGGGCTTGAAGGGTGAGGCCTATACCGCATTGTGGAAAAGCTCGGGGTTACGGCTCTCTTTCTCCCTCTCTCGGTCCGATACCCAGGGCTCAGCCGAGTGGGAATGCAGAGTGGCAGAGACTTCCTCTCTGCCGGACTCAGAAGGCTTCTTCCCTTTAGGGCAATGCCGTTTGTGCCTTACTTCGTGGAGGAGGAATGAGGGCCCCCTGAGATATTCGGACATGAAATACCTAACGACAGAGGATCTGGAGGAGCTGGTTTCTGGGCGGAAGGAGCCAAAAAGCCTGCATTGCTAAGGTCTCTTTGAGAGCTGCCAGACACTCTGCCGTCCTAGGCTTCAGAATTGGACATTGTGACGGCATGGCAACACTTGGAATCCTAGGACCCAGTGGAAGCACGACTCGCAAACTGGATGGAAGAAGTTTCCAAGCACAGTGTTCTTTCATGTACCAAAGAGAACGCTAGTGTCTGAGGCTGGTAGCCTTGTTGCTAGAGAGAACTGGCATCCCCGTGGGCCTGTTGGCTACTTTCCTGTTTCCGACCCTCTCAGGAAACTCCTCCAAAAAGCCTTTGGGACCCGCTTAGAGAGAACAGCTGCCAAGTGGATGCACAGAACATTAACCTAGCTCCCAGCCCAGGGTCCCAAGCATCCATCTTTCTCTGGACGGTACGTACCCCACCCAGGGATTCAAGCAGGGAGTTGGCCTTCTACAACTTACACAGGAAACTGGGAGGAGGTGTAGGGCCACTCTACTTGCGCTCACACTACGTGGCCCGGAGAAGTTATCACGCAGCAGAATTCAACCCCCTTCCTCTACACGTGCGTACCCCAAAGAAGCGCTGGGCAGTGGGTGTTCTCAGGCCAAGAGCAGTCCTTGTTCTGGGCTGCACCTGCTCTGTGGTTCGAAGGATCTCTGACTCTGCTCCTTCGGAAGCATTTCAGGGCTGACGCTATCCCTGGGCTGCCGAAGCAAAGAGGCATAGAGGCCTTTCACACGGAAGGCATGGGCTTGTATCCCCTGAAGAAAGTGTAGGTCGCCCCTCCCTGGCCGGAGGCGTGTAAGTTGACACCATTTGCTCTGCCCATGGAAAATGCAAGGAGGTGGACTCGATTTGGGCTGCCTGGTGAAAGAACCTGCAGTCACCAGCACCCTGAGTACCTTTCCTGAACTTTGATTCCTAGCTAGGTCAACTCGGCCTTCGGAGGCTAGATGGGACCAAACGTGTTAAGCTTGTGGGGAAAGCCTTTGACCAATGGCCAATATGCTTGTCCCTGTGCGAGGGTTGGGCAGGAACTTGCCAGCACAGGGTTTTGACCTTACCATAAGCTGTCCCTTTGGGCTGAAGCAGGCGGCGTGTGTGGATCACAGCCTGGGAAGCAGGGCCTCAGGGGAATCTGCCAACAGACTGCCCTCCATGATAGCCAGCTGAGAAAAGGTGGCAAGGCTGATGGAACCCGCTTACAATGAAATGTTTCTCTTCAGCAGAGGAGACTTTGCTACCACACGTCAGCAGCTCCTCTCCCTCAGAGTGCTGTTCCTCTGTAGACTAGGAAAAGCCACCACGTTTCCCAGCTTAGGAGAGGCTCCTTTCCTAGTTGGTTCATCCGGGAGAGGGCCAGAAGTGCTGATCTCAACCAGTCGGGCTGCACAGCCTGAGTCCTTGGGGTAGGGCAGTCCTGAGCCATGTGCCACCTAAGGAATGAAAGCCAAGTTTCCTTGCCACAGGAACGCACACCGAGGCCTGGTGTTTTCGCTATGAAATTGACGTGGGCTTGAAGGGTGAGGCCTATACCGCATTGTGGAAAAGCTCGGGGTTACGGCTCTCTTTCTCCCTCTCTCGGTCCGATACCCAGGGCTCAGCCGAGTGGGAATGCAGAGTGGCAGAGACTTCCTCTCTGCCGGACTCAGAAGGCTTCTTCCCTTTAGGGCAATGCCGTTTGTGCCTTACTTCGTGGAGGAGGAATGAGGGCCCCCTGAGATATTCGGACATGAAATACCTAACGACAGAGGATCTGGAGGAGCTGGTTTCTGGGCGGAAGGAGCCAAAAAGCCTGCATTGCTAAGGTCTCTTTGAGAGCTGCCAGACACTCTGCCGTCCTAGGCCTCAGAATTGGACATTGTGACGGCATGGCAACACTTGGAATCCTAGGACCCAGTGGAAGCGCGACTCGCAAACTGGATGGAAGAAGTTTCCAAGCACAGTGTTCTTTCATGTACCAAAGAGAACGCTAGTGTCTGAGGCTGGTAGCCTTGTTGCTAGAGAGAACTGGCATCCCCGTGGGCCTGTTGGCTACTTTCCTGTTTCCGACCCTCTCAGGAAACTCCTCCAAAAAGCCTTTGGGACCCGCTTAGAGAGAACAGCTGCCAAGTGGATGCACAGAACATTAACCTAGCTCCCAGCCCAGGGTCCCAAGCATCCATCTTTCTCTGGACGGTACGTACCCCACCCAGGGATTCAAGCAGGGAGTTGGCCTTCTACAACTTACACAGGAAACTGGGAGGAGGTGTAGGGCCACTCTACTTGCGCTCACACTACGTGGCCCGGAGAAGTTATCACGCAGCAGAATTCAACCCCCTTCCTCTACACGTGCGTACCCCAAAGAAGCGCTGGGCAGTGGGTGTTCTCAGGCCAAGAGCAGTCCTTGTTCTGGGCTGCACCTGCTCTGTGGTTCGAAGGATCTCTGACTCTGCTCCTTCGGAAGCATTTCAGGGCTGACGCTATCCCTGGGCTGCCGAAGCAAAGAGGCATAGAGGCCTTTCACACGGAAGGCATGGGCTTGTATCCCCTGAAGAAAGTGTAGGTCGCCCCTCCCTGGCCGGAGGCGTGTAAGTTGACACCATTTGCTCCGCCCATGGAAAATGCAAGGAGGTGGACTCGATTTGGGCTGCCTGGTGAAAGAACCTGCAGTCACCAGCACCCTGAGTACCTTTCCTGAACTTTGATTCCTAGCTAGGTCAACTCGGCCTTCGGAGGCTAGATGGGACCAAACGTGTTAAGCTTGTGGGGAAAGCCTTTGACCAATGGCCAATATGCTTGTCCCTGTGCGAGGGTTGGGCAGGAACTTGCCAGCACAGGGTTTTGACCTTACCATAAGCTGTCCCTTTGGGCTGAAGCAGGCGGCGTGTGTGGATCACAGCCTGGGAAGCAGGGCCTCAGGGGAATCTGCCAACAGACTGCCCTCCATGATAGCCAGCTGAGAAAAGGTGGCAAGGCTGATGGAACCCGCTTACAATGAAATGTTTCTCTTCAGCAGAGGAGACTTTGCTACCACACGTCAGCAGCTCCTCTCCCTCAGAGTGCTGTTCCTCTGTAGACTAGGAAAAGCCACCACGTTTCCCAGCTTAGGAGAGGCTCCTTTCCTAGTTGGTTCATCCGGGAGAGGGCCAGAAGTGCTGATCTCAACCAGTCGGGCTGCACAGCCTGAGTCCTTGGGGTAGGGCAGTCCTGAGCCATGTGCCACCTAAGGAATGAAAGCCAAGTTTCCTTGCCACAGGAACGCACACCGAGGCCTGGTGTTTTCGCTATGAAATTGACGTGGGCTTGAAGGGTGAGGCCTATACCGCATTGTGGAAAAGCTCGGGGTTACGGCTCTCTTTCTCCCTCTCTCGGTCCGATACCCAGGGCTCAGCCGAGTGGGAATGCAGAGTGGCAGAGACTTCCTCTCTGCCGGACTCAGAAGGCTTCTTCCCTTTAGGGCAATGCCGTTTGGGCCTTACTTCGTGGAGGAGGAATGAGGGCCCCCTGAGATATTCGGACATGAAATACCTAACGACAGAGGATCTGGAGGAGCTGGTTTCTGGGCGGAAGGAGCCAAAAAGCCTGCATTGCTAAGGTCTCTTTGAGAGCTGCCAGACACTCTGCCGTCCTAGGCCTCAGAATTGGACATTGTGACGGCATGGCAACACTTGGAATCCTAGGACCCAGTGGAAGCGCGACTCGCAAACTGGATGGAAGAAGTTTCCAAGCACAGTGTTCTTTCATGTACCAAAGAGAACGCTAGTGTCTGAGGCTGGTAGCCTTGTTGCTAGAGAGAACTGGCATCCCCGTGGGCCTGTTGGCTACTTTCCTGTTTCCGACCCTCTCAGGAAACTCCTCCAAAAAGCCTTTGGGACCCGCTTAGAGAGAACAGCTGCCAAGTGGATGCACAGAACATTAACCTAGCTCCCAGCCCAGGGTCCCAAGCATCCATCTTTCTCTGGACGGTACGTACCCCACCCAGGGATTCAAGCAGGGAGTTGGCCTTCTACAACTTACACAGGAAACTGGGAGGAGGTGTAGGGCCACTCTACTTGCGCTCACACTACGTGGCCCGGAGAAGTTATCACGCAGCAGAATTCAACCCCCTTCCTCTACACGTGCGTACCCCAAAGAAGCGCTGGGCAGTGGGTGTTCTCAGGCCAAGAGCAGTCCTTGTTCTGGGCTGCACCTGCTCTGTGGTTCGAAGGATCTCTGACTCTGCTCCTTCGGAAGCATTTCAGGGCTGACGCTATCCCTGGGCTGCCGAAGCAAAGAGGCATAGAGGCCTTTCACACGGAAAGCATGGGCTTGTATCCCCTGAAGAAAGTGTAGGTCGCCCCTCCCTGGCCGGAGGCGTGTAAGTTGACACCATTTGCTCTGCCCATGGAAAATGCAAGGAGGTGGACTCGATTTGGGCTGCCTGGTGAAAGAACCTGCAGTCACCAGCACCCTGAGTACCTTTCCTGAACTTTGATTCCTAGCTAGGTCAACTCGGCCTTCGGAGGCTAGATGGGACCAAACGTGTTAAGCTTGTGGGGAAAGCCTTTGACCAATGGCCAATATGCTTCTCCCTGTGCGAGGGTTGGGCAGGAACTTGCCAGCACAGGGTTTTGACCTTACCATAAGCTGTCCCTTTGGGCTGAAGCAGGCGGCGTGTGTGGATCACAGCCTGGGAAGCAGGGCCTCAGGGGAATCTGCCAACAGACTGCCCTCCATGATAGCCAGCTGAGAAAAGGTGGCAAGGCTGATGGAACCCGCTTACAATGAAATGTTTCTCTTCAGCAGAGGAGACTTTGCTACCACACGTCAGCAGCTCCTCTCCCTCAGAGTGCTGTTCCTCTGTAGACTAGGAAAAGCCACCACGTTTCCCAGCTTAGGAGAGGCTCCTTTCCTAGTTGGTTCATCCGGGAGAGGGCCAGAAGTGCTGATCTCAACCAGTCGGGCTGCACAGCCTGAGTCCTTGGGGTAGGGCAGTCCTGAGCCATGTGCCACCTAAGGAATGAAAGCCAAGTTTCCTTGCCACAGGAAAGCACACCGAGGCCTGGTGTTTTCGCTATGAAATTGACGTGGGCTTGAAGGGTGAGGCCTATACCGCATTGTGGAAAAGCTCGGGGTTACGGCTCTCTTTCTCCCTCTCTCGGTCCGATACCCAGGGCTCAGCCGAGTGGGAATGCAGAGTGGCAGAGACTTCCTCTCTGCCGGACTCAGAAGGCTTCTTCCCTTTAGGGCAATGCCGTTTGTGCCTTACTTCGTGGAGGAGGAATGAGGGCCCCCTGAGATATTCGGACATGAAATACCTAACGACAGAGGATCTGGAGGAGCTGGTTTCTGGGCGGAAGGAGCCAAAAAGCCTGCATTGCTAAGGTCTCTTTGAGAGCTGCCAGACACTCTGCCGTCCTAGGCCTCAGAATTGGACATTGTGACGGCATGGCAACACTTGGAATCCTAGGACCCAGTGGAAGCGCGACTCGCAAACTGGATGGAAGAAGTTTCCAAGCACAGTGTTCTTTCATGTACCAAAGAGAACGCTAGTGTCTGAGGCTGGTAGCCTTGTTGCTAGAGAGAACTGGCATCCCCGTGGGCCTGTTGGCTACTTTCCTGTTTCCGACCCTCTCAGGAAACTCCTCCAAAAAGCCTTTGGGACCCGCTTAGAGAGAACAGCTGCCAAGTGGATGCACAGAACATTAACCTAGCTCCCAGCCCAGGGTCCCAAGCATCCATCTTTCTCTGGACGGTACGTACCCCACCCAGGGATTCAAGCAGGGAGTTGGCCTTCTACAACTTACACGGGAAACTGGGAGGAGGTGTAGGGCCACTCTACTTGCGCTCACACTACGTGGCCCGGAGAAGTTATCACGCAGCAGAATTCAACCCCCTTCCTCTACACGTGCGTACCCCAAAGAAGCGCTGGGCAGTGGGTGTTCTCAGGCCAAGAGCAGTCCTTGTTCTGGGCTGCACCTGCTCTGTGGTTCGAAGGATCTCTGACTCTGCTCCTTCGGAAGCATTTCAGGGCTGACGCTATCCCTGGGCTGCCGAAGCAAAGAGGCATAGAGGCCTTTCACACGGAAGGCATGGGCTTGTATCCCCTGAAGAAAGTGTAGGTCGCCCCTCCCTGGCCGGAGGCGTGTAAGTTGACACCATTTGCTCCGCCCATGGAAAATGCAAGGAGGTGGACTCGATTTGGGCTGCCTGGTGAAAGAACCTGCAGTCACCAGCACCCTGAGTACCTTTCCTGAACTTTGATTCCTAGCTAGGTCAACTCGGCCTTCGGAGGCTAGATGGGACCAAACGTGTTAAGCTTGTGGGGAAAGCCTTTGACCAATGGCCAATATGCTTGTCCCTGTGCGAGGGTTGGGCAGGAACTTGCCAGCACAGGGTTTTGACCTTACCATAAGCTGTCCCTTTGGGCTGAAGCAGGCGGCGTGTGTGGATCACAGCCTGGGAAGCAGGGCCTCAGGGGAATCTGCCAACAGACTGCCCTCCATGATAGCCAGCTGAGAAAAGGTGGCAAGGCTGATGGAACCCGCTTACAATGAAATGTTTCTCTTCAGCAGAGGAGACTTTGCTACCACACGTCAGCAGCTCCTCTCCCTCAGAGTGCTGTTCCTGGGTAGACTAGGAAAAGCCACCACGTTTCCCAGCTTAGGAGAGGCTCCTTTCCTAGTTGGTTCATCCGGGAGAGGGCCAGAAGTGCTGATCTCAACCAGTCGGGCTGCACAGCCTGAGTCCTTGGGGTAGGGCAGTCCTGAGCCATGTGCCACCTAAGGAATGAAAGCCAAGTTTCCTTGCCACAGGAACGCACACCGAGGCCTGGTGTTTTCGCTATGAAATTGACGTGGGCTTGAAGGGTGAGGCCTATACCGCATTGTGGAAAAGCTCGGGGTTACGGCTCTCTTTCTCCCTCTCTCGGTCCGATACCCAGGGCTCAGCCGAGTGGGAATGCAGAGTGGCAGAGACTTCCTCTCTGCCGGACTCAGAAGGCTTCTTCCCTTTAGGGCAATGCCGTTTGTGCCTTACTTCGTGGAGGAGGAATGAGGGCCCCCTGAGATATTCGGACATGAAATACCTAACGACAGAGGATCTGGAGGAGCTGGTTTCTGGGCGGAAGGAGCCAAAAAGCCTGCATTGCTAAGGTCTCTTTGAGAGCTGCCAGACACTCTGCCGTCCTAGGCCTCAGAATTGGACATTGTGACGGCATGGCAACACTTGGAATCCTAGGACCCAGTGGAAGCGCGACTCGCAAACTGGATGGAAGAAGTTTCCAAGCACAGTGTTCTTTCATGTACCAAAGAGAACGCTAGTGTCTGAGGCTGGTAGCCTTGTTGCTAGAGAGAACTGGCATCCCCGTGGGCCTGTTGGCTACTTTCCTGTTTCCGACCCTCTCAGGAAACTCCTCCAAAAAGCCTTTGGGACCCGCTTAGAGAGAACAGCTGCCAAGTGGATGCACAGAACATTAACCTAGCTCCCAGCCCAGGGTCCCAAGCATCCATCTTTCTCTGGACGGTACGTACCCCACCCAGGGATTCAAGCAGGGAATTGGCCTTCTACAACTTACACGGGAAACTGGGAGGAGGTGTAGGGCCACTCTACTTGCGCTCACACTACGTGGCCCGGAGAAGTTATCACGCAGCAGAATTCAACCCCCTTCCTCTACACGTGCGTACCCCAAAGAAGCGCTGGGCAGTGGGTGTTCTCAGGCCAAGAGCAGTCCTTGTTCTGGGCTGCACCTGCTCTGTGGTTCGAAGGATCTCTGACTCTGCTCCTTCGGAAGCATTTCAGGGCTGACGCTATCCCTGGGCTGCCGAAGCAAAGAGGCATAGAGGCCTTTCACACGGAAGGCATGGGCTTGTATCCCCTGAAGAAAGTGTAGGTCGCCCCTCCCTGGCCGGAGGCGTGTAAGTTGACACCATTTGCTCCGCCCATGGAAAATGCAAGGAGGTGGACTCGATTTGGGCTGCCTGGTGAAAGAACCTGCAGTCACCAGCACCCTGAGTACCTTTCCTGAACTTTGATTCCTAGCTAGGTCAACTCGGCCTTCGGAGGCTAGATGGGACCAAACGTGTTAAGCTTGTGGGGAAAGCCTTTGACCAATGGCCAATATGCTTGTCCCTGTGCGAGGGTTGGGCAGGAACTTGCCAGCACAGGGTTTTGACCTTACCATAAGCTGTCCCTTTGGGCTGAAGCAGGCGGCGTGTGTGGATCACAGCCTGGGAAGCAGGGCCTCAGGGGAATCTGCCAACAGACTGCCCTCCATGATAGCCAGCTGAGAAAAGGTGGCAAGGCTGATGGAACCCGCTTACAATGAAATGTTTCTCTTCAGCAGAGGAGACTTTGCTACCACACGTCAGCAGCTCCTCTCCCTCAGAGTGCTGTTCCTGGGTAGACTAGGAAAAGCCACCACGTTTCCCAGCTTAGGAGAGGCTCCTTTCCTAGTTGGTTCATCCGGGAGAGGGCCAGAAGTGCTGATCTCAACCAGTCGGGCTGCACAGCCTGAGTCCTTGGGGTAGGGCAGTCCTGAGCCATGTGCCACCTAAGGAATGAAAGCCAAGTTTCCTTGCCACAGGAACGCACACCGAGGCCTGGTGTTTTCGCTATGAAATTGACGTGGGCTTGAAGGGTGAGGCCTATACCGCATTGTGGAAAAGCTCGGGGTTACGGCTCTCTTTCTCCCTCTCTCGGTCCGATACCCAGGGCTCAGCCGAGTGGGAATGCAGAGTGGCAGAGACTTCCTCTCTGCCGGACTCAGAAGGCTTCTTCCCTTTAGGGCAATGCCGTTTGTGCCTTACTTCGTGGAGGAGGAATGAGGGCCCCCTGAGATATTCGGACATGAAATACCTAACGACAGAGGATCTGGAGGAGCTGGTTTCTGGGCGGAAGGAGCCAAAAAGCCTGCATTGCTAAGGTCTCTTTGAGAGCTGCCAGACACTCTGCCGTCCTAGGCCTCAGAATTGGACATTGTGACGGCATGGCAACACTTGGAATCCTAGGACCCAGTGGAAGCGCGACTCGCAAACTGGATGGAAGAAGTTTCCAAGCACAGTGTTCTTTCATGTACCAAAGAGAACGCTAGTGTCTGAGGCTGGTAGCCTTGTTGCTAGAGAGAACTGGCATCCCCGTGGGCCTGTTGGCTACTTTCCTGTTTCCGACCCTCTCAGGAAACTCCTCCAAAAAGCCTTTGGGACCCGCTTAGAGAGAACAGCTGCCAAGTGGATGCACAGAACATTAACCTAGCTCCCAGCCCAGGGTCCCAAGCATCCATCTTTCTCTGGACGGTACGTACCCCACCCAGGGATTCAAGCAGGGAATTGGTCTTCTACAACTTACACGGGAAACTGGGAGGAGGTGTAGGGCCACTCTACTTGCGCTCACACTACGTGGCCCGGAGAAGTTATCACGCAGCAGAATTCAACCCCCTTCCTCTACACGTGCGTACCCCAAAGAAGCGCTGGGCAGTGGGTGTTCTCAGGCCAAGAGCAGTCCTTGTTCTGGGCTGCACCTGCTCTGTGGTTCGAAGGATCTCTGACTCTGCTCCTTCGGAAGCATTTCAGGGCTGACGCTATCCCTGGGCTGCCGAAGCAAAGAGGCATAGAGGCCTTTCACACGGAAGGCATGGGCTTGTATCCCCTGAAGAAAGTGTAGGTCGCCCCTCCCTGGCCGGAGGCGTGTAAGTTGACACCATTTGCTCTGCCCATGGAAAATGCAAGGAGGTGGACTCGATTTGGGCTGCCTGGTGAAAGAACCTGCAGTCACCAGCACCCTGAGTACCTTTCCTGAACTTTGATTCCTAGCTAGGTCAACTCGGCCTTCGGAGGCTAGATGGGACCAAACGTGTTAAGCTTGTGGGGAAAGCCTTTGACCAATGGCCAATATGCTTGTCCCTGTGCGAGGGTTGGGCAGGAACTTGCCAGCACAGGGTTTTGACCTTACCATAAGCTGTCCCTTTGGGCTGAAGCAGGCGGCGTGTGTGGATCACAGCCTGGGAAGCAGGGCCTCAGGGGAATCTGCCAACAGACTGCCCTCCATGATAGCCAGCTGAGAAAAGGTGGCAAGGCTGATGGAACCCGCTTACAATGAAATGTTTCTCTTCAGCAGAGGAGACTTTGCTACCACACGTCAGCAGCTCCTCTCCCTCAGAGTGCTGTTCCTGGGTAGACTAGGAAAAGCCACCACGTTTCCCAGCTTAGGAGAGGCTCCTTTCCTAGTTGGTTCATCCGGGAGAGGGCCAGAAGTGCTGATCTCAACCAGTCGGGCTGCACAGCCTGAGTCCTTGGGGTAGGGCAGTCCTGAGCCATGTGCCACCTAAGGAATGAAAGCCAAGTTTCCTTGCCACAGGAAAGCACACCGAGGCCTGGTGTTTTCGCTATGAAATTGACGTGGGCTTGAAGGGTGAGGCCTATACCGCATTGTGGAAAAGCTCGGGGTTACGGCTCTCTTTCTCCCTCTCTCGGTCCGATACCCAGGGCTCAGCCGAGTGGGAATGCAGAGTGGCAGAGACTTCCTCTCTGCCGGACTCAGAAGGCTTCTTCCCTTTAGGGCAATGCCGTTTGTGCCTTACTTCGTGGAGGAGGAATGAGGGCCCCCTGAGATATTCGGACATGAAATACCTAACGACAGAGGATCTGGAGGAGCTGGTTTCTGGGCGGAAGGAGCCAAAAAGCCTGCATTGCTAAGGTCTCTTTGAGAGCTGCCAGACACTCTGCCGTCCTAGGCCTCAGAATTGGACATTGTGACGGCATGGCAACACTTGGAATCCTAGGACCCAGTGGAAGCGCGACTCGCAAACTGGATGGAAGAAGTTTCCAAGCACAGTGTTCTTTCATGTACCAAAGAGAACGCTAGTGTCTGAGGCTGGTAGCCTTGTTGCTAGAGAGAACTGGCATCCCCGTGGGCCTGTTGGCTACTTTCCTGTTTCCGACCCTCTCAGGAAACTCCTCCAAAAAGCCTTTGGGACCCGCTTAGAGAGAACAGCTGCCAAGTGGATGCACAGAACATTAACCTAGCTCCCAGCCCAGGGTCCCAAGCATCCATCTTTCTCTGGACGGTACGTACCCCACCCAGGGATTCAAGCAGGGAGTTGGCCTTCTACAACTTACACAGGAAACTGGGAGGAGGTGTAGGGCCACTCTACTTGCGCTCACACTACGTGGCCCGGAGAAGTTATCACGCAGCAGAATTCAACCCCCTTCCTCTACACGTGCGTACCCCAAAGAAGCGCTGGGCAGTGGGTGTTCTCAGGCCAAGAGCAGTCCTTGTTCTGGGCTGCACCTGCTCTGTGGTTCGAAGGATCTCTGACTCTGCTCCTTCGGAAGCATTTCAGGGCTGACGCTATCCCTGGGCTGCCGAAGCAAAGAGGCATAGAGGCCTTTCACACGGAAGGCATGGGCTTGTATCCCCTGAAGAAAGTGTAGGTCGCCCCTCCCTGGCCGGAGGCGAGTAAGTTGACACCATTTGCTCTGCCCATGGAAAATGCAAGGAGGTGGACTCGATTTGGGCTGCCTGGTGAAAGAACCTGCAGTCACCAGCACCCTGAGTACCTTTCCTGAACTTTGATTCCTAGCTAGGTCAACTCGGCCTTCGGAGGCTAGATGGGACCAAACGTGTTAAGCTTGTGGGGAAAGCCTTTGACCAATGGCCAATATGCTTGTCCCTGTGCGAGGGTTGGGCAGGAACTTGCCAGCACAGGGTTTTGACCTTACCATAAGCTGTCCCTTTGGGCTGAAGCAGGCGGCGTGTGTGGATCACAGCCTGGGAAGCAGGGCCTCAGGGGAATCTGCCAACAGACTGCCCTCCATGATAGCCAGCTGAGAAAAGGTGGCAAGGCTGATGGAACCCGCTTACAATGAAATGTTTCTCTTCAGCAGAGGAGACTTTGCTACCACACGTCAGCAGCTCCTCTCCCTCAGAGTGCTGTTCCTCTGTAGACTAGGAAAAGCCACCACGTTTCCCAGCTTAGGAGAGGCTCCTTTCCTAGTTGGTTCATCCGGGAGAGGGCCAGAAGTGCTGATCTCAACCAGTCGGGCTGCACAGCCTGAGTCCTTGGGGTAGGGCAGTCCTGAGCCATGTGCCACCTAAGGAATGAAAGCCAAGTTTCCTTGCCACAGGAACGCACACCGAGGCCTGGTGTTTTCGCTATGAAATTGACGTGGGCTTGAAGGGTGAGGCCTATACCGCATTGTGGAAAAGCTCGGGGTTACGGCTCTCTTTCTCCCTCTCTCGGTCCGATACCCAGGGCTCAGCCGAGTGGGAATGCAGAGTGGCAGAGACTTCCTCTCTGCCGGACTCAGAAGGCTTCTTCCCTTTAGGGCAATGCCGTTTGGGCCTTACTTCGTGGAGGAGGAATGAGGGCCCCCTGAGATATTCGGACATGAAATACCTAACGACAGAGGATCTGGAGGAGCTGGTTTCTGGGCGGAAGGAGCCAAAAAGCCTGCATTGCTAAGGTCTCTTTGAGAGCTGCCAGACACTCTGCCGTCCTAGGCCTCAGAATTGGACATTGTGACGGCATGGCAACACTTGGAATCCTAGGACGCAGTGGAAGCGCGACTCGCAAACTGGATGGAAGAAGTTTCCAAGCACAGTGTTCTTTCATGTACCAAAGAGAACGCTAGTGTCTGAGGCTGGTAGCCTTGTTGCTAGAGAGAACTGGCATCCCCGTGGGCCTGTTGGCTACTTTCCTGTTTCCGACCCTCTCAGGAAACTCCTCCAAAAAGCCTTTGGGACCCGCTTAGAGAGAACAGCTGCCAAGTGGATGCACAGAACATTAACCTAGCTCCCAGCCCAGGGTCCCAAGCATCCATCTTTCTCTGGACGGTACGTACCCCACCCAGGGATTCAAGCAGGGAGTTGGCCTTCTACAACTTACACAGGAAACTGGGAGGAGGTGTAGGGCCACTCTACTTGCGCTCACACTACGTGGCCCGGAGAAGTTATCACGCAGCAGAATTCAACCCCCTTCCTCTACACGTGCGTACCCCAAAGAAGCGCTGGGCAGTGGGTGTTCTCAGGCCAAGAGCAGTCCTTGTTCTGGGCTGCACCTGCTCTGTGGTTCGAAGGATCTCTGACTCTGCTCCTTCGGAAGCATTTCAGGGCTGACGCTATCCCTGGGCTGCCGAAGCAAAGAGGCATAGAGGCCTTTCACACGGAAGGCATGGGCTTGTATCCCCTGAAGAAAGTGTAGGTCGCCCCTCCCTGGCCGGAGGCGTGTAAGTTGACACCATTTGCTCTGCCCATGGAAAATGCAAGGAGGTGGACTCGATTTGGGCTGCCTGGTGAAAGAACCTGCAGTCACCAGCACCCTGAGTACCTTTCCTGAACTTTGATTCCTAGCTAGGTCAACTCGGCCTTCGGAGGCTAGATGGGACCAAACGTGTTAAGCTTGTGGGGAAAGCCTTTGACCAATGGCCAATATGCTTGTCCCTGTGCGAGGGTTGGGCAGGAACTTGCCAGCACAGGGTTTTGACCTTACCATAAGCTGTCCCTTTGGGCTGAAGCAGGCGGCGTGTGTGGATCACAGCCTGGGAAGCAGGGCCTCAGGGGAATCTGCCAACAGACTGCCCTCCATGATAGCCAGCTGAGAAAAGGTGGCAAGGCTGATGGAACCCGCTTACAATGAAATGTTTCTCTTCAGCAGAGGAGACTTTGCTACCACACGTCAGCAGCTCCTCTCCCTCAGAGTGCTGTTCCTCTGTAGACTAGGAAAAGCCACCACGTTTCCCAGCTTAGGAGAGGCTCCTTTCCTAGTTGGTTCATCCGGGAGAGGGCCAGAAGTGCTGATCTCAACCAGTCGGGCTGCACAGCCTGAGTCCTTGGGGTAGGGCAGTCCTGAGCCATGTGCCACCTAAGGAATGAAAGCCAAGTTTCCTTGCCACAGGAACGCACACCGAGGCCTGGTGTTTTCGCTATGAAATTGACGTGGGCTTGAAGGGTGAGGCCTATACCGCATTGTGGAAAAGCTCGGGGTTACGGCTCTCTTTCTCCCTCTCTCGGTCCGATACCCAGGGCTCAGCCGAGTGGGAATGCAGAGTGGCAGAGACTTCCTCTCTGCCGGACTCAGAAGGCTTCTTCCCTTTAGGGCAATGCCGTTTGGGCCTTACTTCGTGGAGGAGGAATGAGGGCCCCCTGAGATATTCGGACATGAAATACCTAACGACAGAGGATCTGGAGGAGCTGGTTTCTGGGCGGAAGGAGCCAAAAAGCCTGCATTGCTAAGGTCTCTTTGAGAGCTGCCAGACACTCTGCCGTCCTAGGCCTCAGAATTGGACATTGTGACGGCATGGCAACACTTGGAATCCTAGGACGCAGTGGAAGCGCGACTCGCAAACTGGATGGAAGAAGTTTCCAAGCACAGTGTTCTTTCATGTACCAAAGAGAACGCTAGTGTCTGAGGCTGGTAGCCTTGTTGCTAGAGAGAACTGGCATCCCCGTGGGCCTGTTGGCTACTTTCCTGTTTCCGACCCTCTCAGGAAACTCCTCCAAAAAGCCTTTGGGACCCGCTTAGAGAGAACAGCTGCCAAGTGGATGCACAGAACATTAACCTAGCTCCCAGCCCAGGGTCCCAAGCATCCATCTTTCTCTGGACGGTACGTACCCCACCCAGGGATTCAAGCAGGGAATTGGCCTTCTACAACTTACACGGGAAACTGGGAGGAGGTGTAGGGCCACTCTACTTGCGCTCACACTACGTGGCCCGGAGAAGTTATCACGCAGCAGAATTCAACCCCCTTCCTCTACACGTGCGTACCCCAAAGAAGCGCTGGGCAGTGGGTGTTCTCAGGCCAAGAGCAGTCCTTGTTCTGGGCTGCACCTGCTCTGTGGTTCGAAGGATCTCTGACTCTGCTCCTTCGGAAGCATTTCAGGGCTGACGCTATCCCTGGGCTGCCGAAGCAAAGAGGCATAGAGGCCTTTCACACGGAAGGCATGGGCTTGTATCCCCTGAAGAAAGTGTAGGTCGCCCCTCCCTGGCCGGAGGCGTGTAAGTTGACACCATTTGCTCCGCCCATGGAAAATGCAAGGAGGTGGACTCGATTTGGGCTGCCTGGTGAAAGAACCTGCAGTCACCAGCACCCTGAGTACCTTTCCTGAACTTTGATTCCTAGCTAGGTCAACTCGGCCTTCGGAGGCTAGATGGGACCAAACGTGTTAAGCTTGTGGGGAAAGCCTTTGACCAATGGCCAATATGCTTGTCCCTGTGCGAGGGTTGGGCAGGAACTTGCCAGCACAGGGTTTTGACCTTACCATAAGCTGTCCCTTTGGGCTGAAGCAGGCGGCGTGTGTGGATCACAGCCTGGGAAGCAGGGCCTCAGGGGAATCTGCCAACAGACTGCCCTCCATGATAGCCAGCTGAGAAAAGGTGGCAAGGCTGATGGAACCCGCTTACAATGAAATGTTTCTCTTCAGCAGAGGAGACTTTGCTACCACACGTCAGCAGCTCCTCTCCCTCAGAGTGCTGTTCCTGGGTAGACTAGGAAAAGCCACCACGTTTCCCAGCTTAGGAGAGGCTCCTTTCCTAGTTGGTTCATCCGGGAGAGGGCCAGAAGTGCTGATCTCAACCAGTCGGGCTGCACAGCCTGAGTCCTTGGGGTAGGGCAGTCCTGAGCCATGTGCCACCTAAGGAATGAAAGCCAAGTTTCCTTGCCACAGGAACGCACACCGAGGCCTGGTGTTTTCGCTATGAAATTGACGTGGGCTTGAAGGGTGAGGCCTATACCGCATTGTGGAAAAGCTCGGGGTTACGGCTCTCTTTCTCCCTCTCTCGGTCCGATACCCAGGGCTCAGCCGAGTGGGAATGCAGAGTGGCAGAGACTTCCTCTCTGCCGGACTCAGAAGGCTTCTTCCCTTTAGGGCAATGCCGTTTGTGCCTTACTTCGTGGAGGAGGAATGAGGGCCCCCTGAGATATTCGGACATGAAATACCTAACGACAGAGGATCTGGAGGAGCTGGTTTCTGGGCGGAAGGAGCCAAAAAGCCTGCATTGCTAAGGTCTCTTTGAGAGCTGCCAGACACTCTGCCGTCCTAGGCCTCAGAATTGGACATTGTGACGGCATGGCAACACTTGGAATCCTAGGACCCAGTGGAAGCGCGACTCGCAAACTGGATGGAAGAAGTTTCCAAGCACAGTGTTCTTTCATGTACCAAAGAGAACGCTAGTGTCTGAGGCTGGTAGCCTTGTTGCTAGAGAGAACTGGCATCCCCGTGGGCCTGTTGGCTACTTTCCTGTTTCCGACCCTCTCAGGAAACTCCTCCAAAAAGCCTTTGGGACCCGCTTAGAGAGAACAGCTGCCAAGTGGATGCACAGAACATTAACCTAGCTCCCAGCCCAGGGTCCCAAGCATCCATCTTTCTCTGGACGGTACGTACCCCACCCAGGGATTCAAGCAGGGAATTGGTCTTCTACAACTTACACGGGAAACTGGGAGGAGGTGTAGGGCCACTCTACTTGCGCTCACACTACGTGGCCCGGAGAAGTTATCACGCAGCAGAATTCAACCCCCTTCCTCTACACGTGCGTACCCCAAAGAAGCGCTGGGCAGTGGGTGTTCTCAGGCCAAGAGCAGTCCTTGTTCTGGGCTGCACCTGCTCTGTGGTTCGAAGGATCTCTGACTCTGCTCCTTCGGAAGCATTTCAGGGCTGACGCTATCCCTGGGCTGCCGAAGCAAAGAGGCATAGAGGCCTTTCACACGGAAGGCATGGGCTTGTATCCCCTGAAGAAAGTGTAGGTCGCCCCTCCCTGGCCGGAGGCGTGTAAGTTGACACCATTTGCTCTGCCCATGGAAAATGCAAGGAGGTGGACTCGATTTGGGCTGCCTGGTGAAAGAACCTGCAGTCACCAGCACCCTGAGTACCTTTCCTGAACTTTGATTCCTAGCTAGGTCAACTCGGCCTTCGGAGGCTAGATGGGACCAAACGTGTTAAGCTTGTGGGGAAAGCCTTTGACCAATGGCCAATATGCTTGTCCCTGTGCGAGGGTTGGGCAGGAACTTGCCAGCACAGGGTTTTGACCTTACCATAAGCTGTCCCTTTGGGCTGAAGCAGGCGGCGTGTGTGGATCACAGCCTGGGAAGCAGGGCCTCAGGGGAATCTGCCAACAGACTGCCCTCCATGATAGCCAGCTGAGAAAAGGTGGCAAGGCTGATGGAACCCGCTTACAATGAAATGTTTCTCTTCAGCAGAGGAGACTTTGCTACCACACGTCAGCAGCTCCTCTCCCTCAGAGTGCTGTTCCTGGGTAGACTAGGAAAAGCCACCACGTTTCCCAGCTTAGGAGAGGCTCCTTTCCTAGTTGGTTCATCCGGGAGAGGGCCAGAAGTGCTGATCTCAACCAGTCGGGCTGCACAGCCTGAGTCCTTGGGGTAGGGCAGTCCTGAGCCATGTGCCACCTAAGGAATGAAAGCCAAGTTTCCTTGCCACAGGAAAGCACACCGAGGCCTGGTGTTTTCGCTATGAAATTGACGTGGGCTTGAAGGGTGAGGCCTATACCGCATTGTGGAAAAGCTCGGGGTTACGGCTCTCTTTCTCCCTCTCTCGGTCCGATACCCAGGGCTCAGCCGAGTGGGAATGCAGAGTGGCAGAGACTTCCTCTCTGCCGGACTCAGAAGGCTTCTTCCCTTTAGGGCAATGCCGTTTGGGCCTTACTTCGTGGAGGAGGAATGAGGGCCCCCTGAGATATTCGGACATGAAATACCTAACGACAGAGGATCTGGAGGAGCTGGTTTCTGGGCGGAAGGAGCCAAAAAGCCTGCATTGCTAAGGTCTCTTTGAGAGCTGCCAGACACTCTGCCGTCCTAGGCCTCAGAATTGGACATTGTGACGGCATGGCAACACTTGGAATCCTAGGACCCAGTGGAAGCGCGACTCGCAAACTGGATGGAAGAAGTTTCCAAGCACAGTGTTCTTTCATGTACCAAAGAGAACGCTAGTGTCTGAGGCTGGTAGCCTTGTTGCTAGAGAGAACTGGCATCCCCGTGGGCCTGTTGGCTACTTTCCTGTTTCCGACCCTCTCAGGAAACTCCTCCAAAAAGCCTTTGGGACCCGCTTAGAGAGAACAGCTGCCAAGTGGATGCACAGAACATTAACCTAGCTCCCAGCCCAGGGTCCCAAGCATCCATCTTTCTCTGGACGGTACGTACCCCACCCAGGGATTCAAGCAGGGAGTTGGCCTTCTACAACTTACACAGGAAACTGGGAGGAGGTGTAGGGCCACTCTACTTGCGCTCACACTACGTGGCCCGGAGAAGTTATCACGCAGCAGAATTCAACCCCCTTCCTCTACACGTGCGTACCCCAAAGAAGCGCTGGGCAGTGGGTGTTCTCAGGCCAAGAGCAGTCCTTGTTCTGGGCTGCACCTGCTCTGTGGTTCGAAGGATCTCTGACTCTGCTCCTTCGGAAGCATTTCAGGGCTGACGCTATCCCTGGGCTGCCGAAGCAAAGAGGCATAGAGGCCTTTCACACGGAAGGCATGGGCTTGTATCCCCTGAAGAAAGTGTAGGTCGCCCCTCCCTGGCCGGAGGCGAGTAAGTTGACACCATTTGCTCTGCCCATGGAAAATGCAAGGAGGTGGACTCGATTTGGGCTGCCTGGTGAAAGAACCTGCAGTCACCAGCACCCTGAGTACCTTTCCTGAACTTTGATTCCTAGCTAGGTCAACTCGGCCTTCGGAGGCTAGATGGGACCAAACGTGTTAAGCTTGTGGGGAAAGCCTTTGACCAATGGCCAATATGCTTGTCCCTGTGCGAGGGTTGGGCAGGAACTTGCCAGCACAGGGTTTTGACCTTACCATAAGCTGTCCCTTTGGGCTGAAGCAGGCGGCGTGTGTGGATCACAGCCTGGGAAGCAGGGCCTCAGGGGAATCTGCCAACAGACTGCCCTCCATGATAGCCAGCTGAGAAAAGGTGGCAAGGCTGATGGAACCCGCTTACAATGAAATGTTTCTCTTCAGCAGAGGAGACTTTGCTACCACACGTCAGCAGCTCCTCTCCCTCAGAGTGCTGTTCCTCTGTAGACTAGGAAAAGCCACCACGTTTCCCAGCTTAGGAGAGGCTCCTTTCCTAGTTGGTTCATCCGGGAGAGGGCCAGAAGTGCTGATCTCAACCAGTCGGGCTGCACAGCCTGAGTCCTTGGGGTAGGGCAGTCCTGAGCCATGTGCCACCTAAGGAATGAAAGCCAAGTTTCCTTGCCACAGGAACGCACACCGAGGCCTGGTGTTTTCGCTATGAAATTGACGTGGGCTTGAAGGGTGAGGCCTATACCGCATTGTGGAAAAGCTCGGGGTTACGGCTCTCTTTCTCCCTCTCTCGGTCCGATACCCAGGGCTCAGCCGAGTGGGAATGCAGAGTGGCAGAGACTTCCTCTCTGCCGGACTCAGAAGGCTTCTTCCCTTTAGGGCAATGCCGTTTGGGCCTTACTTCGTGGAGGAGGAATGAGGGCCCCCTGAGATATTCGGACATGAAATACCTAACGACAGAGGATCTGGAGGAGCTGGTTTCTGGGCGGAAGGAGCCAAAAAGCCTGCATTGCTAAGGTCTCTTTGAGAGCTGCCAGACACTCTGCCGTCCTAGGCCTCAGAATTGGACATTGTGACGGCATGGCAACACTTGGAATCCTAGGACGCAGTGGAAGCGCGACTCGCAAACTGGATGGAAGAAGTTTCCAAGCACAGTGTTCTTTCATGTACCAAAGAGAACGCTAGTGTCTGAGGCTGGTAGCCTTGTTGCTAGAGAGAACTGGCATCCCCGTGGGCCTGTTGGCTACTTTCCTGTTTCCGACCCTCTCAGGAAACTCCTCCAAAAAGCCTTTGGGACCCGCTTAGAGAGAACAGCTGCCAAGTGGATGCACAGAACATTAACCTAGCTCCCAGCCCAGGGTCCCAAGCATCCATCTTTCTCTGGACGGTACGTACCCCACCCAGGGATTCAAGCAGGGAGTTGGCCTTCTACAACTTACACAGGAAACTGGGAGGAGGTGTAGGGCCACTCTACTTGCGCTCACACTACGTGGCCCGGAGAAGTTATCACGCAGCAGAATTCAACCCCCTTCCTCTACACGTGCGTACCCCAAAGAAGCGCTGGGCAGTGGGTGTTCTCAGGCCAAGAGCAGTCCTTGTTCTGGGCTGCACCTGCTCTGTGGTTCGAAGGATCTCTGACTCTGCTCCTTCGGAAGCATTTCAGGGCTGACGCTATCCCTGGGCTGCCGAAGCAAAGAGGCATAGAGGCCTTTCACACGGAAGGCATGGGCTTGTATCCCCTGAAGAAAGTGTAGGTCGCCCCTCCCTGGCCGGAGGCGTGTAAGTTGACACCATTTGCTCTGCCCATGGAAAATGCAAGGAGGTGGACTCGATTTGGGCTGCCTGGTGAAAGAACCTGCAGTCACCAGCACCCTGAGTACCTTTCCTGAACTTTGATTCCTAGCTAGGTCAACTCGGCCTTCGGAGGCTAGATGGGACCAAACGTGTTAAGCTTGTGGGGAAAGCCTTTGACCAATGGCCAATATGCTTGTCCCTGTGCGAGGGTTGGGCAGGAACTTGCCAGCACAGGGTTTTGACCTTACCATAAGCTGTCCCTTTGGGCTGAAGCAGGCGGCGTGTGTGGATCACAGCCTGGGAAGCAGGGCCTCAGGGGAATCTGCCAACAGACTGCCCTCCATGATAGCCAGCTGAGAAAAGGTGGCAAGGCTGATGGAACCCGCTTACAATGAAATGTTTCTCTTCAGCAGAGGAGACTTTGCTACCACACGTCAGCAGCTCCTCTCCCTCAGAGTGCTGTTCCTCTGTAGACTAGGAAAAGCCACCACGTTTCCCAGCTTAGGAGAGGCTCCTTTCCTAGTTGGTTCATCCGGGAGAGGGCCAGAAGTGCTGATCTCAACCAGTCGGGCTGCACAGCCTGAGTCCTTGGGGTAGGGCAGTCCTGAGCCATGTGCCACCTAAGGAATGAAAGCCAAGTTTCCTTGCCACAGGAACGCACACCGAGGCCTGGTGTTTTCGCTATGAAATTGACGTGGGCTTGAAGGGTGAGGCCTATACCGCATTGTGGAAAAGCTCGGGGTTACGGCTCTCTTTCTCCCTCTCTCGGTCCGATACCCAGGGCTCAGCCGAGTGGGAATGCAGAGTGGCAGAGACTTCCTCTCTGCCGGACTCAGAAGGCTTCTTCCCTTTAGGGCAATGCCGTTTGGGCCTTACTTCGTGGAGGAGGAATGAGGGCCCCCTGAGATATTCGGACATGAAATACCTAACGACAGAGGATCTGGAGGAGCTGGTTTCTGGGCGGAAGGAGCCAAAAAGCCTGCATTGCTAAGGTCTCTTTGAGAGCTGCCAGACACTCTGCCGTCCTAGGCCTCAGAATTGGACATTGTGACGGCATGGCAACACTTGGAATCCTAGGACGCAGTGGAAGCGCGACTCGCAAACTGGATGGAAGAAGTTTCCAAGCACAGTGTTCTTTCATGTACCAAAGAGAACGCTAGTGTCTGAGGCTGGTAGCCTTGTTGCTAGAGAGAACTGGCATCCCCGTGGGCCTGTTGGCTACTTTCCTGTTTCCGACCCTCTCAGGAAACTCCTCCAAAAAGCCTTTGGGACCCGCTTAGAGAGAACAGCTGCCAAGTGGATGCACAGAACATTAACCTAGCTCCCAGCCCAGGGTCCCAAGCATCCATCTTTCTCTGGACGGTACGTACCCCACCCAGGGATTCAAGCAGGGAGTTGGCCTTCTACAACTTACACAGGAAACTGGGAGGAGGTGTAGGGCCACTCTACTTGCGCTCACACTACGTGGCCCGGAGAAGTTATCACGCAGCAGAATTCAACCCCCTTCCTCTACACGTGCGTACCCCAAAGAAGCGCTGGGCAGTGGGTGTTCTCAGGCCAAGAGCAGTCCTTGTTCTGGGCTGCACCTGCTCTGTGGTTCGAAGGATCTCTGACTCTGCTCCTTCGGAAGCATTTCAGGGCTGACGCTATCCCTGGGCTGCCGAAGCAAAGAGGCATAGAGGCCTTTCACACGGAAGGCATGGGCTTGTATCCCCTGAAGAAAGTGTAGGTCGCCCCTCCCTGGCCGGAGGCGTGTAAGTTGACACCATTTGCTCTGCCCATGGAAAATGCAAGGAGGTGGACTCGATTTGGGCTGCCTGGTGAAAGAACCTGCAGTCACCAGCACCCTGAGTACCTTTCCTGAACTTTGATTCCTAGCTAGGTCAACTCGGCCTTCGGAGGCTAGATGGGACCAAACGTGTTAAGCTTGTGGGGAAAGCCTTTGACCAATGGCCAATATGCTTGTCCCTGTGCGAGGGTTGGGCAGGAACTTGCCAGCACAGGGTTTTGACCTTACCATAAGCTGTCCCTTTGGGCTGAAGCAGGCGGCGTGTGTGGATCACAGCCTGGGAAGCAGGGCCTCAGGGGAATCTGCCAACAGACTGCCCTCCATGATAGCCAGCTGAGAAAAGGTGGCAAGGCTGATGGAACCCGCTTACAATGAAATGTTTCTCTTCAGCAGAGGAGACTTTGCTACCACACGTCAGCAGCTCCTCTCCCTCAGAGTGCTGTTCCTCTGTAGACTAGGAAAAGCCACCACGTTTCCCAGCTTAGGAGAGGCTCCTTTCCTAGTTGGTTCATCCGGGAGAGGGCCAGAAGGGCTGATCTCAACCAGTCGGGCTGCACAGCCTGAGTCCTTGGGGTAGGGCAGTCCTGAGCCATGTGCCACCTAAGGAATGAAAGCCAAGTTTCCTTGCCACAGGAACGCACACCGAGGCCTGGTGTTTTCGCTATGAAATTGACGTAGGCTTGAAGGGTGAGGCCTATACCGCATTGTGGAAAAGCTCGGGGTTACGGCTCTCTTTCTCCCTCTCTCGGTCCGATACCCAGGGCTCAGCCGAGTGGGAATGCAGAGTGGCAGAGACTTCCTCTCTGCCGGACTCAGAAGGCTTCTTCCCTTTAGGGCAATGCCGTTTGGGCCTTACTTCGTGGAGGAGGAATGAGGGCCCCCTGAGATATTCGGACATGAAATACCTAACGACAGAGGATCTGGAGGAGCTGGTTTCTGGGCGGAAGGAGCCAAAAAGCCTGCATTGCTAAGGTCTCTTTGAGAGCTGCCAGACACTCTGCCGTCCTAGGCCTCAGAATTGGACATTGTGACGGCATGGCAACACTTGGAATCCTAGGACCCAGTGGAAGCGCGACTCGCAAACTGGATGGAAGAAGTTTCCAAGCACAGTGTTCTTTCATGTACCAAAGAGAACGCTAGTGTCTGAGGCTGGTAGCCTTGTTGCTAGAGAGAACTGGCATCCCCGTGGGCCTGTTGGCTACTTTCCTGTTTCCGACCCTCTCAGGAAACTCCTCCAAAAAGCCTTTGGGACCCGCTTAGAGAGAACAGCTGCCAAGTGGATGCACAGAACATTAACCTAGCTCCCAGCCCAGGGTCCCAAGCATCCATCTTTCTCTGGACGGTACGTACCCCACCCAGGGATTCAAGCAGGGAGTTGGCCTTCTACAACTTACACAGGAAACTGGGAGGAGGTGTAGGGCCACTCTACTTGCGCTCACACTACGTGGCCCGGAGAAGTTATCACGCAGCAGAATTCAACCCCCTTCCTCTACACGTGCGTACCCCAAAGAAGCGCTGGGCAGTGGGTGTTCTCAGGCCAAGAGCAGTCCTTGTTCTGGGCTGCACCTGCTCTGTGGTTCGAAGGATCTCTGACTCTGCTCCTTCGGAAGCATTTCAGGGCTGACGCTATCCCTGGGCTGCCGAAGCAAAGAGGCATAGAGGCCTTTCACACGGAAGGCATGGGCTTGTATCCCCTGAAGAAAGTGTAGGTCGCCCCTCCCTGGCCGGAGGCGTGTAAGTTGACACCATTTGCTCTGCCCATGGAAAATGCAAGGAGGTGGACTCGATTTGGGCTGCCTGGTGAAAGAACCTGCAGTCACCAGCACCCTGAGTACCTTTCCTGAACTTTGATTCCTAGCTAGGTCAACTCGGCCTTCGGAGGCTAGATGGGACCAAACGTGTTAAGCTTGTGGGGAAAGCCTTTGACCAATGGCCAATATGCTTGTCCCTGTGCGAGGGTTGGGCAGGAACTTGCCAGCACAGGGTTTTGACCTTACCATAAGCTGTCCCTTTGGGCTGAAGCAGGCGGCGTGTGTGGATCACAGCCTGGGAAGCAGGGCCTCAGGGGAATCTGCCAACAGACTGCCCTCCATGATAGCCAGCTGAGAAAAGGTGGCAAGGCTGATGGAACCCGCTTACAATGAAATGTTTCTCTTCAGCAGAGGAGACTTTGCTACCACACGTCAGCAGCTCCTCTCCCTCAGAGTGCTGTTCCTCTGTAGACTAGGAAAAGCCACCACGTTTCCCAGCTTAGGAGAGGCTCCTTTCCTAGTTGGTTCATCCGGGAGAGGGCCAGAAGGGCTGATCTCAACCAGTCGGGCTGCACAGCCTGAGTCCTTGGGGTAGGGCAGTCCTGAGCCATGTGCCACCTAAGGAATGAAAGCCAAGTTTCCTTGCCACAGGAACGCACACCGAGGCCTGGTGTTTTCGCTATGAAATTGACGTGGGCTTGAAGGGTGAGGCCTATACCGCATTGTGGAAAAGCTCGGGGTTACGGCTCTCTTTCTCCCTCTCTCGGTCCGATACCCAGGGCTCAGCCGAGTGGGAATGCAGAGTGGCAGAGACTTCCTCTCTGCCGGACTCAGAAGGCTTCTTCCCTTTAGGGCAATGCCGTTTGGGCCTTACTTCGTGGAGGAGGAATGAGGGCCCCCTGAGATATTCGGACATGAAATACCTAACGACAGAGGATCTGGAGGAGCTGGTTTCTGGGCGGAAGGAGCCAAAAAGCCTGCATTGCTAAGGTCTCTTTGAGAGCTGCCAGACACTCTGCCGTCCTAGGCCTCAGAATTGGACATTGTGACGGCATGGCAACACTTGGAATCCTAGGACGCAGTGGAAGCGCGACTCGCAAACTGGATGGAAGAAGTTTCCAAGCACAGTGTTCTTTCATGTACCAAAGAGAACGCTAGTGTCTGAGGCTGGTAGCCTTGTTGCTAGAGAGAACTGGCATCCCCGTGGGCCTGTTGGCTACTTTCCTGTTTCCGACCCTCTCAGGAAACTCCTCCAAAAAGCCTTTGGGACCCGCTTAGAGAGAACAGCTGCCAAGTGGATGCACAGAACATTAACCTAGCTCCCAGCCCAGGGTCCCAAGCATCCATCTTTCTCTGGACGGTACGTACCCCACCCAGGGATTCAAGCAGGGAGTTGGCCTTCTACAACTTACACAGGAAACTGGGAGGAGGTGTAGGGCCACTCTACTTGCGCTCACACTACGTGGCCCGGAGAAGTTATCACGCAGCAGAATTCAACCCCCTTCCTCTACACGTGCGTACCCCAAAGAAGCGCTGGGCAGTGGGTGTTCTCAGGCCAAGAGCAGTCCTTGTTCTGGGCTGCACCTGCTCTGTGGTTCGAAGGATCTCTGACTCTGCTCCTTCGGAAGCATTTCAGGGCTGACGCTATCCCTGGGCTGCCGAAGCAAAGAGGCATAGAGGCCTTTCACACGGAAGGCATGGGCTTGTATCCCCTGAAGAAAGTGTAGGTCGCCCCTCCCTGGCCGGAGGCGTGTAAGTTGACACCATTTGCTCTGCCCATGGAAAATGCAAGGAGGTGGACTCGATTTGGGCTGCCTGGTGAAAGAACCTGCAGTCACCAGCACCCTGAGTACCTTTCCTGAACTTTGATTCCTAGCTAGGTCAACTCGGCCTTCGGAGGCTAGATGGGACCAAACGTGTTAAGCTTGTGGGGAAAGCCTTTGACCAATGGCCAATATGCTTGTCCCTGTGCGAGGGTTGGGCAGGAACTTGCCAGCACAGGGTTTTGACCTTACCATAAGCTGTCCCTTTGGGCTGAAGCAGGCGGCGTGTGTGGATCACAGCCTGGGAAGCAGGGCCTCAGGGGAATCTGCCAACAGACTGCCCTCCATGATAGCCAGCTGAGAAAAGGTGGCAAGGCTGATGGAACCCGCTTACAATGAAATGTTTCTCTTCAGCAGAGGAGACTTTGCTACCACACGTCAGCAGCTCCTCTCCCTCAGAGTGCTGTTCCTCTGTAGACTAGGAAAAGCCACCACGTTTCCCAGCTTAGGAGAGGCTCCTTTCCTAGTTGGTTCATCCGGGAGAGGGCCAGAAGGGCTGATCTCAACCAGTCGGGCTGCACAGCCTGAGTCCTTGGGGTAGGGCAGTCCTGAGCCATGTGCCACCTAAGGAATGAAAGCCAAGTTTCCTTGCCACAGGAACGCACACCGAGGCCTGGTGTTTTCGCTATGAAATTGACGTGGGCTTGAAGGGTGAGGCCTATACCGCATTGTGGAAAATCTCGGGGTTACGGCTCTCTTTCTCCCTCTCTCGGTCCGATACCCAGGGCTCAGCCGAGTGGGAATGCAGAGTGGCAGAGACTTCCTCTCTGCCGGACTCAGAAGGCTTCTTCCCTTTAGGGCAATGCCGTTTGGGCCTTACTTCGTGGAGGAGGAATGAGGGCCCCCTGAGATATTCGGACATGAAATACCTAACGACAGAGGATCTGGAGGAGCTGGTTTCTGGGCGGAAGGAGCCAAAAAGCCTGCATTGCTAAGGTCTCTTTGAGAGCTGCCAGACACTCTGCCGTCCTAGGCCTCAGAATTGGACATTGTGACGGCATGGCAACACTTGGAATCCTAGGACCCAGTGGAAGCACGACTCGCAAACTGGATGGAAGAAGTTTCCAAGCACAGTGTTCTTTCATGTACCAAAGAGAACGCTAGTGTCTGAGGCTGGTAGCCTTGTTGCTAGAGAGAACTGGCATCCCCGTGGGCCTGTTGGCTACTTTCCTGTTTCCGACCCTCTCAGGAAACTCCTCCAAAAAGCCTTTGGGACCCGCTTAGAGAGAACAGCTGCCAAGTGGATGCACAGAACATTAACCTAGCTCCCAGCCCAGGGTCCCAAGCATCCATCTTTCTCTGGACGGTACGTACCCCACCCAGGGATTCAAGCAGGGAGTTGGCCTTCTACAACTTACACAGGAAACTGGGAGGAGGTGTAGGGCCACTCTACTTGCGCTCACACTACGTGGCCCGGAGAAGTTATCACGCAGCAGAATTCAACCCCCTTCCTCTACACGTGCGTACCCCAAAGAAGCGCTGGGCAGTGGGTGTTCTCAGGCCAAGAGCAGTCCTTGTTCTGGGCTGCACCTGCTCTGTGGTTCGAAGGATCTCTGACTCTGCTCCTTCGGAAGCATTTCAGGGCTGACGCTATCCCTGGGCTGCCGAAGCAAAGAGGCATAGAGGCCTTTCACACGGAAGGCATGGGCTTGTATCCCCTGAAGAAAGTGTAGGTCGCCCCTCCCTGGCCGGAGGCGTGTAAGTTGACACCATTTGCTCTGCCCATGGAAAATGCAAGGAGGTGGACTCGATTTGGGCTGCCTGGTGAAAGAACCTGCAGTCACCAGCACCCTGAGTACCTTTCCTGAACTTTGATTCCTAGCTAGGTCAACTCGGCCTTCGGAGGCTAGATGGGACCAAACGTGTTAAGCTTGTGGGGAAAGCCTTTGACCAATGGCCAATATGCTTGTCCCTGTGCGAGGGTTGGGCAGGAACTTGCCAGCACAGGGTTTTGACCTTACCATAAGCTGTCCCTTTGGGCTGAAGCAGGCGGCGTGTGTGGATCACAGCCTGGGAAGCAGGGCCTCAGGGGAATCTGCCAACAGACTGCCCTCCATGATAGCCAGCTGAGAAAAGGTGGCAAGGCTGATGGAACCCGCTTACAATGAAATGTTTCTCTTCAGCAGAGGAGACTTTGCTACCACACGTCAGCAGCTCCTCTCCCTCAGAGTGCTGTTCCTCTGTAGACTAGGAAAAGCCACCACGTTTCCCAGCTTAGGAGAGGCTCCTTTCCTAGTTGGTTCATCCGGGAGAGGGCCAGAAGGGCTGATCTCAACCAGTCGGGCTGCACAGCCTGAGTCCTTGGGGTAGGGCAGTCCTGAGCCATGTGCCACCTAAGGAATGAAAGCCAAGTTTCCTTGCCACAGGAACGCACACCGAGGCCTGGTGTTTTCGCTATGAAATTGACGTGGGCTTGAAGGGTGAGGCCTATACCGCATTGTGGAAAAGCTCGGGGTTACGGCTCTCTTTCTCCCTCTCTCGGTCCGATACCCAGGGCTCAGCCGAGTGGGAATGCAGAGTGGCAGAGACTTCCTCTCTGCCGGACTCAGAAGGCTTCTTCCCTTTAGGGCAATGCCGTTTGGGCCTTACTTCGTGGAGGAGGAATGAGGGCCCCCTGAGATATTCGGACATGAAATACCTAACGACAGAGGATCTGGAGGAGCTGGTTTCTGGGCGGAAGGAGCCAAAAAGCCTGCATTGCTAAGGTCTCTTTGAGAGCTGCCAGACACTCTGCCGTCCTAGGCCTCAGAATTGGACATTGTGACGGCATGGCAACACTTGGAATCCTAGGACGCAGTGGAAGCGCGACTCGCAAACTGGATGGAAGAAGTTTCCAAGCACAGTGTTCTTTCATGTACCAAAGAGAACGCTAGTGTCTGAGGCTGGTAGCCTTGTTGCTAGAGAGAACTGGCATCCCCGTGGGCCTGTTGGCTACTTTCCTGTTTCCGACCCTCTCAGGAAACTCCTCCAAAAAGCCTTTGGGACCCGCTTAGAGAGAACAGCTGCCAAGTGGATGCACAGAACATTAACCTAGCTCCCAGCCCAGGGTCCCAAGCATCCATCTTTCTCTGGACGGTACGTACCCCACCCAGGGATTCAAGCAGGGAGTTGGCCTTCTACAACTTACACGGGAAACTGGGAGGAGGTGTAGGGCCACTCTACTTGCGCTCACACTACGTGGCCCGGAGAAGTTATCACGCAGCAGAATTCAACCCCCTTCCTCTACACGTGCGTACCCCAAAGAAGCGCTGGGCAGTGGGTGTTCTCAGGCCAAGAGCAGTCCTTGTTCTGGGCTGCACCTGCTCTGTGGTTCGAAGGATCTCTGACTCTGCTCCTTCGGAAGCATTTCAGGGCTGACGCTATCCCTGGGCTGCCGAAGCAAAGAGGCATAGAGGCCTTTCACACGGAAGGCATGGGCTTGTATCCCCTGAAGAAAGTGTAGGTCGCCCCTCCCTGGCCGGAGGCGTGTAAGTTGACACCATTTGCTCTGCCCATGGAAAATGCAAGGAGGTGGACTCGATTTGGGCTGCCTGGTGAAAGAACCTGCAGTCACCAGCACCCTGAGTACCTTTCCTGAACTTTGATTCCTAGCTAGGTCAACTCGGCCTTCGGAGGCTAGATGGGACCAAACGTGTTAAGCTTGTGGGGAAAGCCTTTGACCAATGGCCAATATGCTTGTCCCTGTGCGAGGGTTGGGCAGGAACTTGCCAGCACAGGGTTTTGACCTTACCATAAGCTGTCCCTTTGGGCTGAAGCAGGCGGCGTGTGTGGATCACAGCCTGGGAAGCAGGGCCTCAGGGGAATCTGCCAACAGACTGCCCTCCATGATAGCCAGCTGAGAAAAGGTGGCAAGGCTGATGGAACCCGCTTACAATGAAATGTTTCTCTTCAGCAGAGGAGACTTTGCTACCACACGTCAGCAGCTCCTCTCCCTCAGAGTGCTGTTCCTCTGTAGACTAGGAAAAGCCACCACGTTTCCCAGCTTAGGAGAGGCTCCTTTCCTAGTTGGTTCATCCGGGAGAGGGCCAGAAGTGCTGATCTCAACCAGTCGGGCTGCACAGCCTGAGTCCTTGGGGTAGGGCAGTCCTGAGCCATGTGCCACCTAAGGAATGAAAGCCAAGTTTCCTTGCCACAGGAACGCACACCGAGGCCTGGTGTTTTCGCTATGAAATTGACGTGGGCTTGAAGGGTGAGGCCTATACCGCATTGTGGAAAAGCTCGGGGTTACGGCTCTCTTTCTCCCTCTCTCGGTCCGATACCCAGGGCTCAGCCGAGTGGGAATGCAGAGTGGCAGAGACTTCCTCTCTGCCGGACTCAGAAGGCTTCTTCCCTTTAGGGCAATGCCGTTTGGGCCTTACTTCGTGGAGGAGGAATGAGGGCCCCCTGAGATATTCGGACATGAAATACCTAACGACAGAGGATCTGGAGGAGCTGGTTTCTGGGCGGAAGGAGCCAAAAAGCCTGCATTGCTAAGGTCTCTTTGAGAGCTGCCAGACACTCTGCCGTCCTAGGCCTCAGAATTGGACATTGTGACGGCATGGCAACACTTGGAATCCTAGGACCCAGTGGAAGCACGACTCGCAAACTGGATGGAAGAAGTTTCCAAGCACAGTGTTCTTTCATGTACCAAAGAGAACGCTAGTGTCTGAGGCTGGTAGCCTTGTTGCTAGAGAGAACTGGCATCCCCGTGGGCCTGTTGGCTACTTTCCTGTTTCCGACCCTCTCAGGAAACTCCTCCAAAAAGCCTTTGGGACCCGCTTAGAGAGAACAGCTGCCAAGTGGATGCACAGAACATTAACCTAGCTCCCAGCCCAGGGTCCCAAGCATCCATCTTTCTCTGGACGGTACGTACCCCACCCAGGGATTCAAGCAGGGAGTTGGCCTTCTACAACTTACACGGGAAACTGGGAGGAGGTGTAGGGCCACTCTACTTGCGCTCACACTACGTGGCCCGGAGAAGTTATCACGCAGCAGAATTCAACCCCCTTCCTCTACACGTGCGTACCCCAAAGAAGCGCTGGGCAGTGGGTGTTCTCAGGCCAAGAGCAGTCCTTGTTCTGGGCTGCACCTGCTCTGTGGTTCGAAGGATCTCTGACTCTGCTCCTTCGGAAGCATTTCAGGGCTGACGCTATCCCTGGGCTGCCGAAGCAAAGAGGCATAGAGGCCTTTCACACGGAAGGCATGGGCTTGTATCCCCTGAAGAAAGTGTAGGTCGCCCCTCCCTGGCCGGAGGCGTGTAAGTTGACACCATTTGCTCTGCCCATGGAAAATGCAAGGAGGTGGACTCGATTTGGGCTGCCTGGTGAAAGAACCTGCAGTCACCAGCACCCTGAGTACCTTTCCTGAACTTTGATTCCTAGCTAGGTCAACTCGGCCTTCGGAGGCTAGATGGGACCAAACGTGTTAAGCTTGTGGGGAAAGCCTTTGACCAATGGCCAATATGCTTGTCCCTGTGCGAGGGTTGGGCAGGAACTTGCCAGCACAGGGTTTTGACCTTACCATAAGCTGTCCCTTTGGGCTGAAGCAGGCGGCGTGTGTGGATCACAGCCTGGGAAGCAGGGCCTCAGGGGAATCTGCCAACAGACTGCCCTCCATGATAGCCAGCTGAGAAAAGGTGGCAAGGCTGATGGAACCCGCTTACAATGAAATGTTTCTCTTCAGCAGAGGAGACTTTGCTACCACACGTCAGCAGCTCCTCTCCCTCAGAGTGCTGTTCCTCTGTAGACTAGGAAAAGCCACCACGTTTCCCAGCTTAGGAGAGGCTCCTTTCCTAGTTGGTTCATCCGGGAGAGGGCCAGAAGTGCTGATCTCAACCAGTCGGGCTGCACAGCCTGAGTCCTTGGGGTAGGGCAGTCCTGAGCCATGTGCCACCTAAGGAATGAAAGCCAAGTTTCCTTGCCACAGGAACGCACACCGAGGCCTGGTGTTTTCGCTATGAAATTGACGTGGGCTTGAAGGGTGAGGCCTATACCGCATTGTGGAAAAGCTCGGGGTTACGGCTCTCTTTCTCCCTCTCTCGGTCCGATACCCAGGGCTCAGCCGAGTGGGAATGCAGAGTGGCAGAGACTTCCTCTCTGCCGGACTCAGAAGGCTTCTTCCCTTTAGGGCAATGCCGTTTGGGCCTTACTTCGTGGAGGAGGAATGAGGGCCCCCTGAGATATTCGGACATGAAATACCTAACGACAGAGGATCTGGAGGAGCTGGTTTCTGGGCGGAAGGAGCCAAAAAGCCTGCATTGCTAAGGTCTCTTTGAGAGCTGCCAGACACTCTGCCGTCCTAGGCCTCAGAATTGGACATTGTGACGGCATGGCAACACTTGGAATCCTAGGACCCAGTGGAAGCGCGACTCGCAAACTGGATGGAAGAAGTTTCCAAGCACAGTGTTCTTTCATGTACCAAAGAGAACGCTAGTGTCTGAGGCTGGTAGCCTTGTTGCTAGAGAGAACTGGCATCCCCGTGGGCCTGTTGGCTACTTTCCTGTTTCCGACCCTCTCAGGAAACTCCTCCAAAAAGCCTTTGGGACCCGCTTAGAGAGAACAGCTGCCAAGTGGATGCACAGAACATTAACCTAGCTCCCAGCCCAGGGTCCCAAGCATCCATCTTTCTCTGGACGGTACGTACCCCACCCAGGGATTCAAGCAGGGAGTTGGCCTTCTACAACTTACACGGGAAACTGGGAGGAGGTGTAGGGCCACTCTACTTGCGCTCACACTACGTGGCCCGGAGAAGTTATCACGCAGCAGAATTCAACCCCCTTCCTCTACACGTGCGTACCCCAAAGAAGCGCTGGGCAGTGGGTGTTCTCAGGCCAAGAGCAGTCCTTGTTCTGGGCTGCACCTGCTCTGTGGTTCGAAGGATCTCTGACTCTGCTCCTTCGGAAGCATTTCAGGGCTGACGCTATCCCTGGGCTGCCGAAGCAAAGAGGCATAGAGGCCTTTCACACGGAAGGCATGGGCTTGTATCCCCTGAAGAAAGTGTAGGTCGCCCCTCCCTGGCCGGAGGCGTGTAAGTTGACACCATTTGCTCTGCCCATGGAAAATGCAAGGAGGTGGACTCGATTTGGGCTGCCTGGTGAAAGAACCTGCAGTCACCAGCACCCTGAGTACCTTTCCTGAACTTTGATTCCTAGCTAGGTCAACTCGGCCTTCGGAGGCTAGATGGGACCAAACGTGTTAAGCTTGTGGGGAAAGCCTTTGACCAATGGCCAATATGCTTGTCCCTGTGCGAGGGTTGGGCAGGAACTTGCCAGCACAGGGTTTTGACCTTACCATAAGCTGTCCCTTTGGGCTGAAGCAGGCGGCGTGTGTGGATCACAGCCTGGGAAGCAGGGCCTCAGGGGAATCTGCCAACAGACTGCCCTCCATGATAGCCAGCTGAGAAAAGGTGGCAAGGCTGATGGAACCCGCTTACAATGAAATGTTTCTCTTCAGCAGAGGAGACTTTGCTACCACACGTCAGCAGCTCCTCTCCCTCAGAGTGCTGTTCCTCTGTAGACTAGGAAAAGCCACCACGTTTCCCAGCTTAGGAGAGGCTCCTTTCCTAGTTGGTTCATCCGGGAGAGGGCCAGAAGTGCTGATCTCAACCAGTCGGGCTGCACAGCCTGAGTCCTTGGGGTAGGGCAGTCCTGAGCCATGTGCCACCTAAGGAATGAAAGCCAAGTTTCCTTGCCACAGGAACGCACACCGAGGCCTGGTGTTTTCGCTATGAAATTGACGTGGGCTTGAAGGGTGAGGCCTATACCGCATTGTGGAAAAGCTCGGGGTTACGGCTCTCTTTCTCCCTCTCTCGGTCCGATACCCAGGGCTCAGCCGAGTGGGAATGCAGAGTGGCAGAGACTTCCTCTCTGCCGGACTCAGAAGGCTTCTTCCCTTTAGGGCAATGCCGTTTGGGCCTTACTTCGTGGAGGAGGAATGAGGGCCCCCTGAGATATTCGGACATGAAATACCTAACGACAGAGGATCTGGAGGAGCTGGTTTCTGGGCGGAAGGAGCCAAAAAGCCTGCATTGCTAAGGTCTCTTTGAGAGCTGCCAGACACTCTGCCGTCCTAGGCCTCAGAATTGGACATTGTGACGGCATGGCAACACTTGGAATCCTAGGACGCAGTGGAAGCGCGACTCGCAAACTGGATGGAAGAAGTTTCCAAGCACAGTGTTCTTTCATGTACCAAAGAGAACGCTAGTGTCTGAGGCTGGTAGCCTTGTTGCTAGAGAGAACTGGCATCCCCGTGGGCCTGTTGGCTACTTTCCTGTTTCCGACCCTCTCAGGAAACTCCTCCAAAAAGCCTTTGGGACCCGCTTAGAGAGAACAGCTGCCAAGTGGATGCACAGAACATTAACCTAGCTCCCAGCCCAGGGTCCCAAGCATCCATCTTTCTCTGGACGGTACGTACCCCACCCAGGGATTCAAGCAGGGAGTTGGCCTTCTACAACTTACACAGGAAACTGGGAGGAGGTGTAGGGCCACTCTACTTGCGCTCACACTACGTGGCCCGGAGAAGTTATCACGCAGCAGAATTCAACCCCCTTCCTCTACACGTGCGTACCCCAAAGAAGCGCTGGGCAGTGGGTGTTCTCAGGCCAAGAGCAGTCCTTGTTCTGGGCTGCACCTGCTCTGTGGTTCGAAGGATCTCTGACTCTGCTCCTTCGGAAGCATTTCAGGGCTGACGCTATCCCTGGGCTGCCGAAGCAAAGAGGCATAGAGGCCTTTCACACGGAAGGCATGGGCTTGTATCCCCTGAAGAAAGTGTAGGTCGCCCCTCCCTGGCCGGAGGCGTGTAAGTTGACACCATTTGCTCTGCCCATGGAAAATGCAAGGAGGTGGACTCGATTTGGGCTGCCTGGTGAAAGAACCTGCAGTCACCAGCACCCTGAGTACCTTTCCTGAACTTTGATTCCTAGCTAGGTCAACTCGGCCTTCGGAGGCTAGATGGGACCAAACGTGTTAAGCTTGTGGGGAAAGCCTTTGACCAATGGCCAATATGCTTGTCCCTGTGCGAGGGTTGGGCAGGAACTTGCCAGCACAGGGTTTTGACCTTACCATAAGCTGTCCCTTTGGGCTGAAGCAGGCGGCGTGTGTGGATCACAGCCTGGGAAGCAGGGCCTCAGGGGAATCTGCCAACAGACTGCCCTCCATGATAGCCAGCTGAGAAAAGGTGGCAAGGCTGATGGAACCCGCTTACAATGAAATGTTTCTCTTCAGCAGAGGAGACTTTGCTACCACACGTCAGCAGCTCCTCTCCCTCAGAGTGCTGTTCCTCTGTAGACTAGGAAAAGCCACCACGTTTCCCAGCTTAGGAGAGGCTCCTTTCCTAGTTGGTTCATCCGGGAGAGGGCCAGAAGTGCTGATCTCAACCAGTCGGGCTGCACAGCCTGAGTCCTTGGGGTAGGGCAGTCCTGAGCCATGTGCCACCTAAGGAATGAAAGCCAAGTTTCCTTGCCACAGGAACGCACACCGAGGCCTGGTGTTTTCGCTATGAAATTGACGTGGGCTTGAAGGGTGAGGCCTATACCGCATTGTGGAAAAGCTCGGGGTTACGGCTCTCTTTCTCCCTCTCTCGGTCCGATACCCAGGGCTCAGCCGAGTGGGAATGCAGAGTGGCAGAGACTTCCTCTCTGCCGGACTCAGAAGGCTTCTTCCCTTTAGGGCAATGCCGTTTGGGCCTTACTTCGTGGAGGAGGAATGAGGGCCCCCTGAGATATTCGGACATGAAATACCTAACGACAGAGGATCTGGAGGAGCTGGTTTCTGGGCGGAAGGAGCCAAAAAGCCTGCATTGCTAAGGTCTCTTTGAGAGCTGCCAGACACTCTGCCGTCCTAGGCCTCAGAATTGGACATTGTGACGGCATGGCAACACTTGGAATCCTAGGACCCAGTGGAAGCACGACTCGCAAACTGGATGGAAGAAGTTTCCAAGCACAGTGTTCTTTCATGTACCAAAGAGAACGCTAGTGTCTGAGGCTGGTAGCCTTGTTGCTAGAGAGAACTGGCATCCCCGTGGGCCTGTTGGCTACTTTCCTGTTTCCGACCCTCTCAGGAAACTCCTCCAAAAAGCCTTTGGGACCCGCTTAGAGAGAACAGCTGCCAAGTGGATGCACAGAACATTAACCTAGCTCCCAGCCCAGGGTCCCAAGCATCCATCTTTCTCTGGACGGTACGTACCCCACCCAGGGATTCAAGCAGGGAGTTGGCCTTCTACAACTTACACAGGAAACTGGGAGGAGGTGTAGGGCCACTCTACTTGCGCTCACACTACGTGGCCCGGAGAAGTTATCACGCAGCAGAATTCAACCCCCTTCCTCTACACGTGCGTACCCCAAAGAAGCGCTGGGCAGTGGGTGTTCTCAGGCCAAGAGCAGTCCTTGTTCTGGGCTGCACCTGCTCTGTGGTTCGAAGGATCTCTGACTCTGCTCCTTCGGAAGCATTTCAGGGCTGACGCTATCCCTGGGCTGCCGAAGCAAAGAGGCATAGAGGCCTTTCACACGGAAGGCATGGGCTTGTATCCCCTGAAGAAAGTGTAGGTCGCCCCTCCCTGGCCGGAGGCGTGTAAGTTGACACCATTTGCTCTGCCCATGGAAAATGCAAGGAGGTGGACTCGATTTGGGCTGCCTGGTGAAAGAACCTGCAGTCACCAGCACCCTGAGTACCTTTCCTGAACTTTGATTCCTAGCTAGGTCAACTCGGCCTTCGGAGGCTAGATGGGACCAAACGTGTTAAGCTTGTGGGGAAAGCCTTTGACCAATGGCCAATATGCTTGTCCCTGTGCGAGGGTTGGGCAGGAACTTGCCAGCACAGGGTTTTGACCTTACCATAAGCTGTCCCTTTGGGCTGAAGCAGGCGGCGTGTGTGGATCACAGCCTGGGAAGCAGGGCCTCAGGGGAATCTGCCAACAGACTGCCCTCCATGATAGCCAGCTGAGAAAAGGTGGCAAGGCTGATGGAACCCGCTTACAATGAAATGTTTCTCTTCAGCAGAGGAGACTTTGCTACCACACGTCAGCAGCTCCTCTCCCTCAGAGTGCTGTTCCTCTGTAGACTAGGAAAAGCCACCACGTTTCCCAGCTTAGGAGAGGCTCCTTTCCTAGTTGGTTCATCCGGGAGAGGGCCAGAAGTGCTGATCTCAACCAGTCGGGCTGCACAGCCTGAGTCCTTGGGGTAGGGCAGTCCTGAGCCATGTGCCACCTAAGGAATGAAAGCCAAGTTTCCTTGCCACAGGAACGCACACCGAGGCCTGGTGTTTTCGCTATGAAATTGACGTGGGCTTGAAGGGTGAGGCCTATACCGCATTGTGGAAAAGCTCGGGGTTACGGCTCTCTTTCTCCCTCTCTCGGTCCGATACCCAGGGCTCAGCCGAGTGGGAATGCAGAGTGGCAGAGACTTCCTCTCTGCCGGACTCAGAAGGCTTCTTCCCTTTAGGGCAATGCCGTTTGGGCCTTACTTCGTGGAGGAGGAATGAGGGCCCCCTGAGATATTCGGACATGAAATACCTAACGACAGAGGATCTGGAGGAGCTGGTTTCTGGGCGGAAGGAGCCAAAAAGCCTGCATTGCTAAGGTCTCTTTGAGAGCTGCCAGACACTCTGCCGTCCTAGGCCTCAGAATTGGACATTGTGACGGCATGGCAACACTTGGAATCCTAGGACCCAGTGGAAGCGCGACTCGCAAACTGGATGGAAGAAGTTTCCAAGCACAGTGTTCTTTCATGTACCAAAGAGAACGCTAGTGTCTGAGGCTGGTAGCCTTGTTGCTAGAGAGAACTGGCATCCCCGTGGGCCTGTTGGCTACTTTCCTGTTTCCGACCCTCTCAGGAAACTCCTCCAAAAAGCCTTTGGGACCCGCTTAGAGAGAACAGCTGCCAAGTGGATGCACAGAACATTAACCTAGCTCCCAGCCCAGGGTCCCAAGCATCCATCTTTCTCTGGACGGTACGTACCCCACCCAGGGATTCAAGCAGGGAGTTGGCCTTCTACAACTTACACAGGAAACTGGGAGGAGGTGTAGGGCCACTCTACTTGCGCTCACACTACGTGGCCCGGAGAAGTTATCACGCAGCAGAATTCAACCCCCTTCCTCTACACGTGCGTACCCCAAAGAAGCGCTGGGCAGTGGGTGTTCTCAGGCCAAGAGCAGTCCTTGTTCTGGGCTGCACCTGCTCTGTGGTTCGAAGGATCTCTGACTCTGCTCCTTCGGAAGCATTTCAGGGCTGACGCTATCCCTGGGCTGCCGAAGCAAAGAGGCATAGAGGCCTTTCACACGGAAGGCATGGGCTTGTATCCCCTGAAGAAAGTGTAGGTCGCCCCTCCCTGGCCGGAGGCGTGTAAGTTGACACCATTTGCTCTGCCCATGGAAAATGCAAGGAGGTGGACTCGATTTGGGCTGCCTGGTGAAAGAACCTGCAGTCACCAGCACCCTGAGTACCTTTCCTGAACTTTGATTCCTAGCTAGGTCAACTCGGCCTTCGGAGGCTAGATGGGACCAAACGTGTTAAGCTTGTGGGGAAAGCCTTTGACCAATGGCCAATATGCTTGTCCCTGTGCGAGGGTTGGGCAGGAACTTGCCAGCACAGGGTTTTGACCTTACCATAAGCTGTCCCTTTGGGCTGAAGCAGGCGGCGTGTGTGGATCACAGCCTGGGAAGCAGGGCCTCAGGGGAATCTGCCAACAGACTGCCCTCCATGATAGCCAGCTGAGAAAAGGTGGCAAGGCTGATGGAACCCGCTTACAATGAAATGTTTCTCTTCAGCAGAGGAGACTTTGCTACCACACGTCAGCAGCTCCTCTCCCTCAGAGTGCTGTTCCTCTGTAGACTAGGAAAAGCCACCACGTTTCCCAGCTTAGGAGAGGCTCCTTTCCTAGTTGGTTCATCCGGGAGAGGGCCAGAAGTGCTGATCTCAACCAGTCGGGCTGCACAGCCTGAGTCCTTGGGGTAGGGCAGTCCTGAGCCATGTGCCACCTAAGGAATGAAAGCCAAGTTTCCTTGCCACAGGAACGCACACCGAGGCCTGGTGTTTTCGCTATGAAATTGACGTGGGCTTGAAGGGTGAGGCCTATACCGCATTGTGGAAAAGCTCGGGGTTACGGCTCTCTTTCTCCCTCTCTCGGTCCGATACCCAGGGCTCAGCCGAGTGGGAATGCAGAGTGGCAGAGACTTCCTCTCTGCCGGACTCAGAAGGCTTCTTCCCTTTAGGGCAATGCCGTTTGGGCCTTACTTCGTGGAGGAGGAATGAGGGCCCCCTGAGATATTCGGACATGAAATACCTAACGACAGAGGATCTGGAGGAGCTGGTTTCTGGGCGGAAGGAGCCAAAAAGCCTGCATTGCTAAGGTCTCTTTGAGAGCTGCCAGACACTCTGCCGTCCTAGGCCTCAGAATTGGACATTGTGACGGCATGGCAACACTTGGAATCCTAGGACCCAGTGGAAGCGCGACTCGCAAACTGGATGGAAGAAGTTTCCAAGCACAGTGTTCTTTCATGTACCAAAGAGAACGCTAGTGTCTGAGGCTGGTAGCCTTGTTGCTAGAGAGAACTGGCATCCCCGTGGGCCTGTTGGCTACTTTCCTGTTTCCGACCCTCTCAGGAAACTCCTCCAAAAAGCCTTTGGGACCCGCTTAGAGAGAACAGCTGCCAAGTGGATGCACAGAACATTAACCTAGCTCCCAGCCCAGGGTCCCAAGCATCCATCTTTCTCTGGACGGTACGTACCCCACCCAGGGATTCAAGCAGGGAGTTGGCCTTCTACAACTTACACAGGAAACTGGGAGGAGGTGTAGGGCCACTCTACTTGCGCTCACACTACGTGGCCCGGAGAAGTTATCACGCAGCAGAATTCAACCCCCTTCCTCTACACGTGCGTACCCCAAAGAAGCGCTGGGCAGTGGGTGTTCTCAGGCCAAGAGCAGTCCTTGTTCTGGGCTGCACCTGCTCTGTGGTTCGAAGGATCTCTGACTCTGCTCCTTCGGAAGCATTTCAGGGCTGACGCTATCCCTGGGCTGCCGAAGCAAAGAGGCATAGAGGCCTTTCACACGGAAGGCATGGGCTTGTATCCCCTGAAGAAAGTGTAGGTCGCCCCTCCCTGGCCGGAGGCGTGTAAGTTGACACCATTTGCTCTGCCCATGGAAAATGCAAGGAGGTGGACTCGATTTGGGCTGCCTGGTGAAAGAACCTGCAGTCACCAGCACCCTGAGTACCTTTCCTGAACTTTGATTCCTAGCTAGGTCAACTCGGCCTTCGGAGGCTAGATGGGACCAAACGTGTTAAGCTTGTGGGGAAAGCCTTTGACCAATGGCCAATATGCTTGTCCCTGTGCGAGGGTTGGGCAGGAACTTGCCAGCACAGGGTTTTGACCTTACCATAAGCTGTCCCTTTGGGCTGAAGCAGGCGGCGTGTGTGGATCACAGCCTGGGAAGCAGGGCCTCAGGGGAATCTGCCAACAGACTGCCCTCCATGATAGCCAGCTGAGAAAAGGTGGCAAGGCTGATGGAACCCGCTTACAATGAAATGTTTCTCTTCAGCAGAGGAGACTTTGCTACCACACGTCAGCAGCTCCTCTCCCTCAGAGTGCTGTTCCTCTGTAGACTAGGAAAAGCCACCACGTTTCCCAGCTTAGGAGAGGCTCCTTTCCTAGTTGGTTCATCCGGGAGAGGGCCAGAAGTGCTGATCTCAACCAGTCGGGCTGCACAGCCTGAGTCCTTGGGGTAGGGCAGTCCTGAGCCATGTGCCACCTAAGGAATGAAAGCCAAGTTTCCTTGCCACAGGAACGCACACCGAGGCCTGGTGTTTTCGCTATGAAATTGACGTGGGCTTGAAGGGTGAGGCCTATACCGCATTGTGGAAAAGCTCGGGGTTACGGCTCTCTTTCTCCCTCTCTCGGTCCGATACCCAGGGCTCAGCCGAGTGGGAATGCAGAGTGGCAGAGACTTCCTCTCTGCCGGACTCAGAAGGCTTCTTCCCTTTAGGGCAATGCCGTTTGGGCCTTACTTCGTGGAGGAGGAATGAGGGCCCCCTGAGATATTCGGACATGAAATACCTAACGACAGAGGATCTGGAGGAGCTGGTTTCTGGGCGGAAGGAGCCAAAAAGCCTGCATTGCTAAGGTCTCTTTGAGAGCTGCCAGACACTCTGCCGTCCTAGGCCTCAGAATTGGACATTGTGACGGCATGGCAACACTTGGAATCCTAGGACGCAGTGGAAGCGCGACTCGCAAACTGGATGGAAGAAGTTTCCAAGCACAGTGTTCTTTCATGTACCAAAGAGAACGCTAGTGTCTGAGGCTGGTAGCCTTGTTGCTAGAGAGAACTGGCATCCCCGTGGGCCTGTTGGCTACTTTCCTGTTTCCGACCCTCTCAGGAAACTCCTCCAAAAAGCCTTTGGGACCCGCTTAGAGAGAACAGCTGCCAAGTGGATGCACAGAACATTAACCTAGCTCCCAGCCCAGGGTCCCAAGCATCCATCTTTCTCTGGACGGTACGTACCCCACCCAGGGATTCAAGCAGGGAGTTGGCCTTCTACAACTTACACAGGAAACTGGGAGGAGGTGTAGGGCCACTCTACTTGCGCTCACACTACGTGGCCCGGAGAAGTTATCACGCAGCAGAATTCAACCCCCTTCCTCTACACGTGCGTACCCCAAAGAAGCGCTGGGCAGTGGGTGTTCTCAGGCCAAGAGCAGTCCTTGTTCTGGGCTGCACCTGCTCTGTGGTTCGAAGGATCTCTGACTCTGCTCCTTCGGAAGCATTTCAGGGCTGACGCTATCCCTGGGCTGCCGAAGCAAAGAGGCATAGAGGCCTTTCACACGGAAGGCATGGGCTTGTATCCCCTGAAGAAAGTGTAGGTCGCCCCTCCCTGGCCGGAGGCGTGTAAGTTGACACCATTTGCTCTGCCCATGGAAAATGCAAGGAGGTGGACTCGATTTGGGCTGCCTGGTGAAAGAACCTGCAGTCACCAGCACCCTGAGTACCTTTCCTGAACTTTGATTCCTAGCTAGGTCAACTCGGCCTTCGGAGGCTAGATGGGACCAAACGTGTTAAGCTTGTGGGGAAAGCCTTTGACCAATGGCCAATATGCTTGTCCCTGTGCGAGGGTTGGGCAGGAACTTGCCAGCACAGGGTTTTGACCTTACCATAAGCTGTCCCTTTGGGCTGAAGCAGGCGGCGTGTGTGGATCACAGCCTGGGAAGCAGGGCCTCAGGGGAATCTGCCAACAGACTGCCCTCCATGATAGCCAGCTGAGAAAAGGTGGCAAGGCTGATGGAACCCGCTTACAATGAAATGTTTCTCTTCAGCAGAGGAGACTTTGCTACCACACGTCAGCAGCTCCTCTCCCTCAGAGTGCTGTTCCTCTGTAGACTAGGAAAAGCCACCACGTTTCCCAGCTTAGGAGAGGCTCCTTTCCTAGTTGGTTCATCCGGGAGAGGGCCAGAAGTGCTGATCTCAACCAGTCGGGCTGCACAGCCTGAGTCCTTGGGGTAGGGCAGTCCTGAGCCATGTGCCACCTAAGGAATGAAAGCCAAGTTTCCTTGCCACAGGAACGCACACCGAGGCCTGGTGTTTTCGCTATGAAATTGACGTGGGCTTGAAGGGTGAGGCCTATACCGCATTGTGGAAAAGCTCGGGGTTACGGCTCTCTTTCTCCCTCTCTCGGTCCGATACCCAGGGCTCAGCCGAGTGGGAATGCAGAGTGGCAGAGACTTCCTCTCTGCCGGACTCAGAAGGCTTCTTCCCTTTAGGGCAATGCCGTTTGGGCCTTACTTCGTGGAGGAGGAATGAGGGCCCCCTGAGATATTCGGACATGAAATACCTAACGACAGAGGATCTGGAGGAGCTGGTTTCTGGGCGGAAGGAGCCAAAAAGCCTGCATTGCTAAGGTCTCTTTGAGAGCTGCCAGACACTCTGCCGTCCTAGGCCTCAGAATTGGACATTGTGACGGCATGGCAACACTTGGAATCCTAGGACCCAGTGGAAGCGCGACTCGCAAACTGGATGGAAGAAGTTTCCAAGCACAGTGTTCTTTCATGTACCAAAGAGAACGCTAGTGTCTGAGGCTGGTAGCCTTGTTGCTAGAGAGAACTGGCATCCCCGTGGGCCTGTTGGCTACTTTCCTGTTTCCGACCCTCTCAGGAAACTCCTCCAAAAAGCCTTTGGGACCCGCTTAGAGAGAACAGCTGCCAAGTGGATGCACAGAACATTAACCTAGCTCCCAGCCCAGGGTCCCAAGCATCCATCTTTCTCTGGACGGTACGTACCCCACCCAGGGATTCAAGCAGGGAGTTGGCCTTCTACAACTTACACAGGAAACTGGGAGGAGGTGTAGGGCCACTCTACTTGCGCTCACACTACGTGGCCCGGAGAAGTTATCACGCAGCAGAATTCAACCCCCTTCCTCTACACGTGCGTACCCCAAAGAAGCGCTGGGCAGTGGGTGTTCTCAGGCCAAGAGCAGTCCTTGTTCTGGGCTGCACCTGCTCTGTGGTTCGAAGGATCTCTGACTCTGCTCCTTCGGAAGCATTTCAGGGCTGACGCTATCCCTGGGCTGCCGAAGCAAAGAGGCATAGAGGCCTTTCACACGGAAGGCATGGGCTTGTATCCCCTGAAGAAAGTGTAGGTCGCCCCTCCCTGGCCGGAGGCGTGTAAGTTGACACCATTTGCTCTGCCCATGGAAAATGCAAGGAGGTGGACTCGATTTGGGCTGCCTGGTGAAAGAACCTGCAGTCACCAGCACCCTGAGTACCTTTCCTGAACTTTGATTCCTAGCTAGGTCAACTCGGCCTTCGGAGGCTAGATGGGACCAAACGTGTTAAGCTTGTGGGGAAAGCCTTTGACCAATGGCCAATATGCTTGTCCCTGTGCGAGGGTTGGGCAGGAACTTGCCAGCACAGGGTTTTGACCTTACCATAAGCTGTCCCTTTGGGCTGAAGCAGGCGGCGTGTGTGGATCACAGCCTGGGAAGCAGGGCCTCAGGGGAATCTGCCAACAGACTGCCCTCCATGATAGCCAGCTGAGAAAAGGTGGCAAGGCTGATGGAACCCGCTTACAATGAAATGTTTCTCTTCAGCAGAGGAGACTTTGCTACCACACGTCAGCAGCTCCTCTCCCTCAGAGTGCTGTTCCTCTGTAGACTAGGAAAAGCCACCACGTTTCCCAGCTTAGGAGAGGCTCCTTTCCTAGTTGGTTCATCCGGGAGAGGGCCAGAAGTGCTGATCTCAACCAGTCGGGCTGCACAGCCTGAGTCCTTGGGGTAGGGCAGTCCTGAGCCATGTGCCACCTAAGGAATGAAAGCCAAGTTTCCTTGCCACAGGAACGCACACCGAGGCCTGGTGTTTTCGCTATGAAATTGACGTGGGCTTGAAGGGTGAGGCCTATACCGCATTGTGGAAAAGCTCGGGGTTACGGCTCTCTTTCTCCCTCTCTCGGTCCGATACCCAGGGCTCAGCCGAGTGGGAATGCAGAGTGGCAGAGACTTCCTCTCTGCCGGACTCAGAAGGCTTCTTCCCTTTAGGGCAATGCCGTTTGGGCCTTACTTCGTGGAGGAGGAATGAGGGCCCCCTGAGATATTCGGACATGAAATACCTAACGACAGAGGATCTGGAGGAGCTGGTTTCTGGGCGGAAGGAGCCAAAAAGCCTGCATTGCTAAGGTCTCTTTGAGAGCTGCCAGACACTCTGCCGTCCTAGGCCTCAGAATTGGACATTGTGACGGCATGGCAACACTTGGAATCCTAGGACCCAGTGGAAGCGCGACTCGCAAACTGGATGGAAGAAGTTTCCAAGCACAGTGTTCTTTCATGTACCAAAGAGAACGCTAGTGTCTGAGGCTGGTAGCCTTGTTGCTAGAGAGAACTGGCATCCCCGTGGGCCTGTTGGCTACTTTCCTGTTTCCGACCCTCTCAGGAAACTCCTCCAAAAAGCCTTTGGGACCCGCTTAGAGAGAACAGCTGCCAAGTGGATGCACAGAACATTAACCTAGCTCCCAGCCCAGGGTCCCAAGCATCCATCTTTCTCTGGACGGTACGTACCCCACCCAGGGATTCAAGCAGGGAGTTGGCCTTCTACAACTTACACAGGAAACTGGGAGGAGGTGTAGGGCCACTCTACTTGCGCTCACACTACGTGGCCCGGAGAAGTTATCACGCAGCAGAATTCAACCCCCTTCCTCTACACGTGCGTACCCCAAAGAAGCGCTGGGCAGTGGGTGTTCTCAGGCCAAGAGCAGTCCTTGTTCTGGGCTGCACCTGCTCTGTGGTTCGAAGGATCTCTGACTCTGCTCCTTCGGAAGCATTTCAGGGCTGACGCTATCCCTGGGCTGCCGAAGCAAAGAGGCATAGAGGCCTTTCACACGGAAGGCATGGGCTTGTATCCCCTGAAGAAAGTGTAGGTCGCCCCTCCCTGGCCGGAGGCGTGTAAGTTGACACCATTTGCTCTGCCCATGGAAAATGCAAGGAGGTGGACTCGATTTGGGCTGCCTGGTGAAAGAACCTGCAGTCACCAGCACCCTGAGTACCTTTCCTGAACTTTGATTCCTAGCTAGGTCAACTCGGCCTTCGGAGGCTAGATGGGACCAAACGTGTTAAGCTTGTGGGGAAAGCCTTTGACCAATGGCCAATATGCTTGTCCCTGTGCGAGGGTTGGGCAGGAACTTGCCAGCACAGGGTTTTGACCTTACCATAAGCTGTCCCTTTGGGCTGAAGCAGGCGGCGTGTGTGGATCACAGCCTGGGAAGCAGGGCCTCAGGGGAATCTGCCAACAGACTGCCCTCCATGATAGCCAGCTGAGAAAAGGTGGCAAGGCTGATGGAACCCGCTTACAATGAAATGTTTCTCTTCAGCAGAGGAGACTTTGCTACCACACGTCAGCAGCTCCTCTCCCTCAGAGTGCTGTTCCTCTGTAGACTAGGAAAAGCCACCACGTTTCCCAGCTTAGGAGAGGCTCCTTTCCTAGTTGGTTCATCCGGGAGAGGGCCAGAAGTGCTGATCTCAACCAGTCGGGCTGCACAGCCTGAGTCCTTGGGGTAGGGCAGTCCTGAGCCATGTGCCACCTAAGGAATGAAAGCCAAGTTTCCTTGCCACAGGAACGCACACCGAGGCCTGGTGTTTTCGCTATGAAATTGACGTGGGCTTGAAGGGTGAGGCCTATACCGCATTGTGGAAAAGCTCGGGGTTACGGCTCTCTTTCTCCCTCTCTCGGTCCGATACCCAGGGCTCAGCCGAGTGGGAATGCAGAGTGGCAGAGACTTCCTCTCTGCCGGACTCAGAAGGCTTCTTCCCTTTAGGGCAATGCCGTTTGGGCCTTACTTCGTGGAGGAGGAATGAGGGCCCCCTGAGATATTCGGACATGAAATACCTAACGACAGAGGATCTGGAGGAGCTGGTTTCTGGGCGGAAGGAGCCAAAAAGCCTGCATTGCTAAGGTCTCTTTGAGAGCTGCCAGACACTCTGCCGTCCTAGGCCTCAGAATTGGACATTGTGACGGCATGGCAACACTTGGAATCCTAGGACCCAGTGGAAGCACGACTCGCAAACTGGATGGAAGAAGTTTCCAAGCACAGTGTTCTTTCATGTACCAAAGAGAACGCTAGTGTCTGAGGCTGGTAGCCTTGTTGCTAGAGAGAACTGGCATCCCCGTGGGCCTGTTGGCTACTTTCCTGTTTCCGACCCTCTCAGGAAACTCCTCCAAAAAGCCTTTGGGACCCGCTTAGAGAGAACAGCTGCCAAGTGGATGCACAGAACATTAACCTAGCTCCCAGCCCAGGGTCCCAAGCATCCATCTTTCTCTGGACGGTACGTACCCCACCCAGGGATTCAAGCAGGGAGTTGGCCTTCTACAACTTACACAGGAAACTGGGAGGAGGTGTAGGGCCACTCTACTTGCGCTCACACTACGTGGCCCGGAGAAGTTATCACGCAGCAGAATTCAACCCCCTTCCTCTACACGTGCGTACCCCAAAGAAGCGCTGGGCAGTGGGTGTTCTCAGGCCAAGAGCAGTCCTTGTTCTGGGCTGCACCTGCTCTGTGGTTCGAAGGATCTCTGACTCTGCTCCTTCGGAAGCATTTCAGGGCTGACGCTATCCCTGGGCTGCCGAAGCAAAGAGGCATAGAGGCCTTTCACACGGAAGGCATGGGCTTGTATCCCCTGAAGAAAGTGTAGGTCGCCCCTCCCTGGCCGGAGGCGTGTAAGTTGACACCATTTGCTCTGCCCATGGAAAATGCAAGGAGGTGGACTCGATTTGGGCTGCCTGGTGAAAGAACCTGCAGTCACCAGCACCCTGAGTACCTTTCCTGAACTTTGATTCCTAGCTAGGTCAACTCGGCCTTCGGAGGCTAGATGGGACCAAACGTGTTAAGCTTGTGGGGAAAGCCTTTGACCAATGGCCAATATGCTTGTCCCTGTGCGAGGGTTGGGCAGGAACTTGCCAGCACAGGGTTTTGACCTTACCATAAGCTGTCCCTTTGGGCTGAAGCAGGCGGCGTGTGTGGATCACAGCCTGGGAAGCAGGGCCTCAGGGGAATCTGCCAACAGACTGCCCTCCATGATAGCCAGCTGAGAAAAGGTGGCAAGGCTGATGGAACCCGCTTACAATGAAATGTTTCTCTTCAGCAGAGGAGACTTTGCTACCACACGTCAGCAGCTCCTCTCCCTCAGAGTGCTGTTCCTCTGTAGACTAGGAAAAGCCACCACGTTTCCCAGCTTAGGAGAGGCTCCTTTCCTAGTTGGTTCATCCGGGAGAGGGCCAGAAGTGCTGATCTCAACCAGTCGGGCTGCACAGCCTGAGTCCTTGGGGTAGGGCAGTCCTGAGCCATGTGCCACCTAAGGAATGAAAGCCAAGTTTCCTTGCCACAGGAACGCACACCGAGGCCTGGTGTTTTCGCTATGAAATTGACGTGGGCTTGAAGGGTGAGGCCTATACCGCATTGTGGAAAAGCTCGGGGTTACGGCTCTCTTTCTCCCTCTCTCGGTCCGATACCCAGGGCTCAGCCGAGTGGGAATGCAGAGTGGCAGAGACTTCCTCTCTGCCGGACTCAGAAGGCTTCTTCCCTTTAGGGCAATGCCGTTTGGGCCTTACTTCGTGGAGGAGGAATGAGGGCCCCCTGAGATATTCGGACATGAAATACCTAACGACAGAGGATCTGGAGGAGCTGGTTTCTGGGCGGAAGGAGCCAAAAAGCCTGCATTGCTAAGGTCTCTTTGAGAGCTGCCAGACACTCTGCCGTCCTAGGCCTCAGAATTGGACATTGTGACGGCATGGCAACACTTGGAATCCTAGGACCCAGTGGAAGCGCGACTCGCAAACTGGATGGAAGAAGTTTCCAAGCACAGTGTTCTTTCATGTACCAAAGAGAACGCTAGTGTCTGAGGCTGGTAGCCTTGTTGCTAGAGAGAACTGGCATCCCCGTGGGCCTGTTGGCTACTTTCCTGTTTCCGACCCTCTCAGGAAACTCCTCCAAAAAGCCTTTGGGACCCGCTTAGAGAGAACAGCTGCCAAGTGGATGCACAGAACATTAACCTAGCTCCCAGCCCAGGGTCCCAAGCATCCATCTTTCTCTGGACGGTACGTACCCCACCCAGGGATTCAAGCAGGGAGTTGGCCTTCTACAACTTACACAGGAAACTGGGAGGAGGTGTAGGGCCACTCTACTTGCGCTCACACTACGTGGCCCGGAGAAGTTATCACGCAGCAGAATTCAACCCCCTTCCTCTACACGTGCGTACCCCAAAGAAGCGCTGGGCAGTGGGTGTTCTCAGGCCAAGAGCAGTCCTTGTTCTGGGCTGCACCTGCTCTGTGGTTCGAAGGATCTCTGACTCTGCTCCTTCGGAAGCATTTCAGGGCTGACGCTATCCCTGGGCTGCCGAAGCAAAGAGGCATAGAGGCCTTTCACACGGAAGGCATGGGCTTGTATCCCCTGAAGAAAGTGTAGGTCGCCCCTCCCTGGCCGGAGGCGTGTAAGTTGACACCATTTGCTCTGCCCATGGAAAATGCAAGGAGGTGGACTCGATTTGGGCTGCCTGGTGAAAGAACCTGCAGTCACCAGCACCCTGAGTACCTTTCCTGAACTTTGATTCCTAGCTAGGTCAACTCGGCCTTCGGAGGCTAGATGGGACCAAACGTGTTAAGCTTGTGGGGAAAGCCTTTGACCAATGGCCAATATGCTTGTCCCTGTGCGAGGGTTGGGCAGGAACTTGCCAGCACAGGGTTTTGACCTTACCATAAGCTGTCCCTTTGGGCTGAAGCAGGCGGCGTGTGTGGATCACAGCCTGGGAAGCAGGGCCTCAGGGGAATCTGCCAACAGACTGCCCTCCATGATAGCCAGCTGAGAAAAGGTGGCAAGGCTGATGGAACCCGCTTACAATGAAATGTTTCTCTTCAGCAGAGGAGACTTTGCTACCACACGTCAGCAGCTCCTCTCCCTCAGAGTGCTGTTCCTCTGTAGACTAGGAAAAGCCACCACGTTTCCCAGCTTAGGAGAGGCTCCTTTCCTAGTTGGTTCATCCGGGAGAGGGCCAGAAGTGCTGATCTCAACCAGTCGGGCTGCACAGCCTGAGTCCTTGGGGTAGGGCAGTCCTGAGCCATGTGCCACCTAAGGAATGAAAGCCAAGTTTCCTTGCCACAGGAACGCACACCGAGGCCTGGTGTTTTCGCTATGAAATTGACGTGGGCTTGAAGGGTGAGGCCTATACCGCATTGTGGAAAAGCTCGGGGTTACGGCTCTCTTTCTCCCTCTCTCGGTCCGATACCCAGGGCTCAGCCGAGTGGGAATGCAGAGTGGCAGAGACTTCCTCTCTGCCGGACTCAGAAGGCTTCTTCCCTTTAGGGCAATGCCGTTTGGGCCTTACTTCGTGGAGGAGGAATGAGGGCCCCCTGAGATATTCGGACATGAAATACCTAACGACAGAGGATCTGGAGGAGCTGGTTTCTGGGCGGAAGGAGCCAAAAAGCCTGCATTGCTAAGGTCTCTTTGAGAGCTGCCAGACACTCTGCCGTCCTAGGCCTCAGAATTGGACATTGTGACGGCATGGCAACACTTGGAATCCTAGGACCCAGTGGAAGCGCGACTCGCAAACTGGATGGAAGAAGTTTCCAAGCACAGTGTTCTTTCATGTACCAAAGAGAACGCTAGTGTCTGAGGCTGGTAGCCTTGTTGCTAGAGAGAACTGGCATCCCCGTGGGCCTGTTGGCTACTTTCCTGTTTCCGACCCTCTCAGGAAACTCCTCCAAAAAGCCTTTGGGACCCGCTTAGAGAGAACAGCTGCCAAGTGGATGCACAGAACATTAACCTAGCTCCCAGCCCAGGGTCCCAAGCATCCATCTTTCTCTGGACGGTACGTACCCCACCCAGGGATTCAAGCAGGGAGTTGGCCTTCTACAACTTACACAGGAAACTGGGAGGAGGTGTAGGGCCACTCTACTTGCGCTCACACTACGTGGCCCGGAGAAGTTATCACGCAGCAGAATTCAACCCCCTTCCTCTACACGTGCGTACCCCAAAGAAGCGCTGGGCAGTGGGTGTTCTCAGGCCAAGAGCAGTCCTTGTTCTGGGCTGCACCTGCTCTGTGGTTCGAAGGATCTCTGACTCTGCTCCTTCGGAAGCATTTCAGGGCTGACGCTATCCCTGGGCTGCCGAAGCAAAGAGGCATAGAGGCCTTTCACACGGAAGGCATGGGCTTGTATCCCCTGAAGAAAGTGTAGGTCGCCCCTCCCTGGCCGGAGGCGTGTAAGTTGACACCATTTGCTCTGCCCATGGAAAATGCAAGGAGGTGGACTCGATTTGGGCTGCCTGGTGAAAGAACCTGCAGTCACCAGCACCCTGAGTACCTTTCCTGAACTTTGATTCCTAGCTAGGTCAACTCGGCCTTCGGAGGCTAGATGGGACCAAACGTGTTAAGCTTGTGGGGAAAGCCTTTGACCAATGGCCAATATGCTTGTCCCTGTGCGAGGGTTGGGCAGGAACTTGCCAGCACAGGGTTTTGACCTTACCATAAGCTGTCCCTTTGGGCTGAAGCAGGCGGCGTGTGTGGATCACAGCCTGGGAAGCAGGGCCTCAGGGGAATCTGCCAACAGACTGCCCTCCATGATAGCCAGCTGAGAAAAGGTGGCAAGGCTGATGGAACCCGCTTACAATGAAATGTTTCTCTTCAGCAGAGGAGACTTTGCTACCACACGTCAGCAGCTCCTCTCCCTCAGAGTGCTGTTCCTCTGTAGACTAGGAAAAGCCACCACGTTTCCCAGCTTAGGAGAGGCTCCTTTCCTAGTTGGTTCATCCGGGAGAGGGCCAGAAGTGCTGATCTCAACCAGTCGGGCTGCACAGCCTGAGTCCTTGGGGTAGGGCAGTCCTGAGCCATGTGCCACCTAAGGAATGAAAGCCAAGTTTCCTTGCCACAGGAACGCACACCGAGGCCTGGTGTTTTCGCTATGAAATTGACGTGGGCTTGAAGGGTGAGGCCTATACCGCATTGTGGAAAAGCTCGGGGTTACGGCTCTCTTTCTCCCTCTCTCGGTCCGATACCCAGGGCTCAGCCGAGTGGGAATGCAGAGTGGCAGAGACTTCCTCTCTGCCGGACTCAGAAGGCTTCTTCCCTTTAGG